>NC_136497.1:90827969-90892969 GCF_053919585.1 Euprymna scolopes
AATTAATTTTGGCCGTGAATTTCGCATGTTTTCGATCCAAGTGTTATTTTTTTTCATAGTATAAAAAGAAATATTCGACAAATATTTTTTATTTATTTTTGACATGGACTCCAATACAGTTCTTCTTAATTAGCTTGCACAGATCGTAGCAAATATATGGATATGTGTATATATATATATATATATATATATATATATATATATATATATATATATATATGTGTGTGTGTATATATATATATATATATATATATATACATATATATATGTATGTATATATGTACATATATGCATATGTATATTACGCCAGCATTTAATAGGTTTTTTTTTTGTCTATTAATTTTATTTTTGATTCATTCCAACTTCCGAATAACAGCCTTCACTTCTGATAGCAACTGGCTGATGTAATTACCATATTTTCATGAGTCCGATTACTTTCCAATCCTTCTAAATTCCTCGTCAAGGATAGATTAACCTAATTGCTTTTGACCATTTCATATTTGATTAAAGTTCCAAACCAGTTAGATTAATCAAATTCGATCTGTTTTTTCACCGACAAAATAAGCTGCTAATGGGTTCATTGAAAGACTGGAACTTGACAGACGCAAGTCGATTTTATTTGTCTCCTCTACGCAGGCGCGAATATACATTCATATGTTTAATTGCCTTAAATGGTAAAGTTTTCATATTCATCTGTCGTTAGCTTATATGGTACGGATTACCACAGAGAGGTAAATATTTTCATTTCAATTCTAGCTTATGGCAACCAACTCACACCGTTTTTTATCTTTTGAAGTCACTAATGTATATTCGGGTACAATGTAATAATCAATAGCGAATGGCGCTCTTTTATAATAAATACGAAATCTGCATAAATTAAAACATATTTAAGTGTATTTTACAGCAGGCAATGCGAAGCGGCGAGTACAACATTTTTACGACCGGGCAACGCTAGAAGGTTTGCATGTATTAAAGAAAACTAATGTACAGATATTTAAATTAAAAGTCACCAGCATAACTCTCCGATTTAATATAAAATACGCAGTTAATTTGTCTTCTAAAGTTACATTAGATATAATCTGATTTGTTTAAAAGAACAAACATAATATAAAATAATGGATACGTGTTACAAATGTGTGTCTATTATTGTGCTACATGTATGCTGAATTTTGTAATTAGCACGAGCATGGGCATCCGGCGTTGCCCAGTGGTAAAATACGCATAAATATGATATTTTACTTGATCCAGAGTCCGTATATATAATTATAAAGTCAAGTCTCTTTCGATTTTTATATAATGTACTGTACCCAATATATAGTAATGATTTCAAAAGTTAAAAAATAAATGTGTGACTAGGTTGACATGAGCTAGAATCGAAACCAAAACACAAACATATAATGCTTCAGATGTATTTGTTACCATTTGAGCTATCGTCGGTTGGATAAGAATACTTAAAACAAAACTAACACATATATATATATATATATATATATATATATATATATATATATATATATATATATATAAGGGATACATCTTTCTTTCGTTGGAATTTCTTAACCCATTTTATATGAATATATATATATATATATATATATATAATTGTCTATGTAAACAACAGCAGTTTCCGTCGACTTAGGCCTGTCAAGTCCCAATTCCCTTCAATGTTGTCCTCTTAGAGCTGTGTTTACCAGCTTTAAGCCCATAAAGAACGGTCTAACAAAATTGCAATAATTTGATCCGCCATACGCTATCTGCGACTTTGTGTCTTGGAGGATATACATTTTGTTAAAATAGATACAGACAGACCAACATAGTCAGTTTTATAGATTAGATCACTATGAGTGAATATTCCTTATTGTCACTTTCATTTTATTTATTATAATCTTTTTTTGCAAAAATATAGTTTACTCTTATTTACGTGCTTCAACTAGTAATTAACAAGTTAATGAAAATATATTCGTAAACAAAACTGGTTTTCAAATAATTAAAAAAAAACAAGGAAAAAGATACTTGTAATAAAGGAATATCCGAACGGTTTCAATACTCACAGAACAGAATACATCCAAAATATTGACGGAGAATTCTGAATCAGTCCCAGAAATAGCGAAAGTAGTTTGTAAGCCATAAAAATAAGCAAATGGCAGTAAGCATGGGAAAGGTTAGTGTATGGTATGGATTTGATTAATAAATATATTTTATCTTCTTAAAAAATATGGGTGACTCCACCCCCTAAAAAATATGGCTTTCAAAGCGTAAACTGATTCAACCATTTCCGTAAGCAACTATTTTATCCGTATAACGATCCATAAAGAAGAATTTACAAAAAAAATGCAATCATTTGACTCGCCTTGTTCTACTCTGCAACTTTTCCTCTCGGAGAAGATAAAGGTTAAAAAAAAATGAAGGCAGACATAGTAAGTTTTATAAATTAAATTAAAAAATATATTTCGATCCTTAAAATAGTTGATCTACCCCCCACTAAAAAATAGGGATTTCAAATCGTAAACTATTTCGACCATTTTCTGTAACAACAGCTTAACCGGATAAAATCCCATAAAAACTGGTCAACAAAAATGCAATCCAGCTGCTCAGCAACTTTCCGTCTCTGCCGAGATACAATTTAAAATAAAAGAAGGCAGACAGGCAGACATAGTGAGTTTTATGAAGAGGATTTTACTAACAAAATATATATACAGTTCATTCTACACCGTTCACATTTCCTAATGAAGTATTTATCTATTAAAATCGTAAGTTCCTTGTGCGCAATTTTTTTCACAACAGACGCTAGGCTCCAGGGTTCGAATTGTAACAATTGGTCTGTGCCTTGTTTACAAATAGGCGATATTCCCTTACCGGTTTTATTTCCGATTAAATAGAATGTTCTTTTAGGGAAACTACTATATTGAAGAAACCACTCACTAAAGTGTCCATCAGTCCCAACGTTGCTTAACGTACGTGATACGGCGACAATCCGTGTTTTAACGAGAATTGGTCGTAGCTGGCTTTCAGTTTGGAGGCCACACACTGTTAGATAGTATCGTGATACTTAGCGATTAAAAGGCCCTAATTACTGAAACAAGAACATGCGTTTCGCTTAAGATGAATCGCTTGAGTTATGGTCAGTTAAGGTGGTTAATATTTTACGCAACCTACGGATGCCATTCAAGAGGGCTCCATTTCATAGCAACATTTAAAGCAGATATAATAACGTAAAATCATAGAAATGTGCCATGCATGAAATCAATTAGTTTTACAAATATTCTTCCTTTTTAAGTAAACATTAGTTCATTCCCAATGCCATTCGCGGTTAATATAACAATAGATAGGGTAATTACGTGACTTACATGTGGGAATAAAAATGAAGCTATTAATACAATCTAGATAGAAATATCCAACAATTGTATTCCATATATGGAAATTCTTTCTAATAACTCTCAACATACTGCCAAGAGACTGCTTCTCTGCTAACTAATAAAATAATCCTCTAAAACCCCCAACAAATACATATGGAACCATCAAGGAATGTAAAGCTAGTAACTGTCGCGTATCGTTTCCAATCTTCTCGTCGTGTTCACAATCATCCGATAGCCTTTTATCCTTAAGTGACGTTTAGACTTGATAACTAATGACTCATTTTGTTTTTTTACAATGTAGAATTTTTAAATCTGTCCAATATTTTACGTACAAGTGTAACAGTGTGCGGACGCGCGTATGCAAAAGCATACGAAATGTGAAATGATAATATGAAGGATAAAGGTGCGTTAACGAAGACGATCGCGTAAGATGTGGGTGACGTCACATTCGTAACGAGAAGTCACGAGAAAATGAGGAAATAAATGTCCTTGTTACAACACGAAAAAGTGAGTTCGTGTTATTCTTAGTATTTGTCTCCTTTGTGACGTACTCTGCAACAACATGTGTGTCATATGTGTAAGTTTGTGCAACGTTACACCAGTACACAGGTGAAAAATGGTGGACAACTTGTTTTAATACGCACAACATAAAGTGGTTAAAGATAGTCGAGGCCGACCCGAATACTCTATTTGTGTTACTTATTACATCGGGGAGACGTTGCTGATTTTTAAAGAAAAGAGCACAACGCAACAATGGTTGATGTTTAGCCAAGAAGCGATCGAGTACTATTTTGTCAATCTTTTGTATGACTTGAACCTTAGTATGCCGAAGCATTAGCGAACATTTTAACTATTGCTCAAAATACGCACACCAATGAAACTATATCCAGTTGTACGTGTTCCCAGCAATCTGTAAGTTTTTGCGTGTCTATAAAATAACGTTTGTTTGATTTTTATTATTAGTTTTTTTTATCTGAGCCAGTAGTCTTGAGGGCGTGAAATAATATATTCACAAAAAGCTTCACTTCAAAGTAGGAAATGAACTCATAAAATCTTTTTTTTTTCATTTCTATTTTGTGTTTGTCGATTTCTTCCACATGCTTTGCTCATTATTTATTCAGCAACGAAGTCATTATTGAAGAGCAAGTCTAATTTTTTTTTCTTATTTTGTTTTCCTGTCTATATTTATACATTTAACTGTTTTATTTTCCGTTTGCTGCACGTCTATATAGATACGTTATATATGCTAGATAGAATAGAAGACTGTGAAATACTACAAGCTATGATTGATCTAACGAACTAGCATGACCATGCAGAAGGATATTTTAAACTCTCAACAGTTAAGTTAAGCAGTTGGCGGGTTGCAAGATTGAGCGTGGACGTGTATATCTCCAAGGACTACCTAGATAATTAAGTGGTAATCGGAAGGTTATAGCAATATATTCAAAGCAAGTAACTAACCTAGCTGGAGATGATCGTTTGCGAATTTTAATAAATAGTTGTTATGAATATTTGGAAATTTTCATATACATCTGTTTATCAAAACTTAGCATTTAGAGACAAATAAGGGAAAAAGCAAGGTAGCGACACTGCCCTAAGTAAAGGGTTCGTAAATTTCTGCTCATACAAGAGCATGTCTAACAATAATCTAAAGCAGTTCTGCTAAAATGTAAGGTTACAGCAGATTTCTAAAATACTAGACTACCCGTGACCCGTTGGGTCAGTATGTTATATTAGCTATGGGATAATTGTATGATACTTGTGATGTAAAGAAAATAGTTTTTTTTTGTGACATAAGCGAAACATTTCTATGAAAGTATATTAAAATGAAAAAAGAATATAGATAAATTTCTATGAGTCGTTCTGTTTATAATTGTTTATTTTGAAAAAAAAAAACTTACAGTCATTGAATTATAAGTGGTTTGCCATACTTATAGGTAAATGTGCACTGAACAGATACCATAATACTTAAAGTTAAATTAAATTTTGATATATCTTTTTAATTAAAACGCGAAAAAAACACAATTGGGACGCTGAAAACGTATATAGGAAAACAATACTTTTTATTTTCGCGTTGATTATTTTTTTGTAACGCAATTAAAAAAAACATATTTCGGGGTTATTTATTTAAGTTGGTAGTGTAGAAGAAAATGTATGAATGTTTTTAAGAAAGGTGTATTAAAAATGGCTGTCCAACAAAAGTCACATCACTTATACAAGGCCTTAATTTTGAAATTATAAGAAGAGTACAAGAACAAACTGACCTATCAGATTCATTCCACATTACATGGGGTTTAAAACAAGATTCTGTGATTGCCGCAACACTTTTCCTTTTCTATATGAAATTCCGAAAAACAACTCTGATTTTAACATTGCTTGCCTCAGATCCAGAACACGTACAACTCTCTATCGAATCACTGAGTTGTAATACGCCGACGATAACTGTACTCTAGCCCACTCGATTGAACATCTATAGACCTTTACAGACAACTTCTCAAGAACTCGTATGCTGTATGGATAAAAGATCAAAGTAGTAAAGACGAAAACACACTTTAAATATATTCAAGCCTTTTTAAAGGCAATAATTATAAAGGAACAAAAACTAAAACTATTTGGGGCAGTTTACTTATCTCGGCCGTGTGTGTTAACAAATGGCAGGGCTTATAAAGAAATTGATAGTAGAATTAGAGCCACTCATGCATCATATGAAAAACTTCTTTAAAAAAGTATTCGGCAATCAACGGCTGACGCAATCTACTAAGCCCATGCCATAGAAACTAGTCGAAATCTCATTCCGGTTATACGCATGTGAGACCTGGGTAGACTACATGAAAAGTTTTAATATTTACATCAAGAAAAAATTGCGCGATATCTTACACATAAAGTGACAAGACCCAATCACGAACGCCGAGAATCTCCTTCGCTCATGTATGGAAAGCTTAGAAACCACAGTAACAATACACTGTTTACGCTGGGCCGAACATTCTGTCCAAATACTTAAAAACCGTCTACTCAAGCAATTTCTTTACTCAGTACTTGCTATTGGGACCAATCCACGCGGAGCACTAATATCCTGTATTAATGATCAGCACAAATCCGCCCATAAGGCGGACCAGAATTAACCACAAACAACTAGAAAGTCAATAGAGCCCCCCCTCCCAAGAAAAAAACAAAAGAACAATATATGGCACACCAAAATATTCAAAGACAACAGAAGACAAAAAGAAGAAACAAAAGGAGTCGCCCAAAAAAGCTCAAGAACCTACCATCTTCTGTGGCGGACTGAACAAATGGCTTTTGTTTCGCATCGTAGGAAATTTCATGAGGATTATATATACTCGTATCCGAGTTCCGTTTACGGCGTCGCTGATATATATAGTCATCCACAGATAAACTGTCTCACTGTATTAAAGCTCTTTAGTGTGGCTGGACCAGCATCCATATCAAGCCCATAGTCGAACAAAGGATAATCAGGTTGATGATGAGTAGCTCTAACGTCAGGCCACCTGGATAAGCGATGTAGTGGTTTAAATCTAACAATGCTTTATACAAAAATTGAACGCCATTCCCACAGTGCTTCAGTTGTTTGCATAACACAGGCAGTATCATTTACCTAAAGTGCTCGTCACCGGAAAAAAAGCTTACGAAGTCACACACACACACACACACGCGCACACGCACTCACACACACAGACATATATATATATAAATATATATATATATAGAGAGAGAGAGAGAGAGATAGATAGAGAGAGAGAGAGAGAGAAGAAAACGGAAGAAAAGAATTGGTTTTGAATCTCTATTCCCTTACTTGTAAGTTTGAAACCTGATATGCTTATTCATATCGATACCGGATGTAACCGTTCTTTTGTAGATTCGAAGGTGACCTAATAAACATTATATATTGCTCTCTGTTGAATAAGGAGAAAAAGACTGCAGATACAAAAGTAAAACTGTTAACGATGTAATCCCCCCTCTTTCGGTAGAGCACAGTCGTAAATAATCTCACTCGCTACTTAAATGGCTGAAAATGCGAATCTCGTTGTTTGTTTGTTTACGAACAGGCGATTTGAGCACTATAAAAGTGGTAGACATTCTGACGAGTTATTTACGGGCGTCAATTCCATGGTCGAGTGGGAGAACTGCCGACTGTCAACACGACAGTTCCATGTTCAATGCTTGGCTTGGGAGAGATGCTAGTCTAGCGGCACTGATGAGTTGTGATACAACGAAACAGGACTGTATGTCGATGACTACAAATATATATATATATATAGAGAGAGAGAGAGAGAGAAAGGGAGAGAGAGAGGGGGGGGGAGAGATGGATGGATAGTAGATGTTGTACAGCCACTCTGATGAGTCGTATACGACGAAACACATGTAAGTGGATAATTATATATCTATATATGTATATATATATATGTATATATATATATATAAGTAGCAACGCTTAGTAACTCCAAACACACATTAGAGAAGTTTCATGAAATAATTAGCCGTATATGCGTATGTGTGTTAGTGCATATCCTTAATCGAAATATATATATATATATATATATATATATATATATATATATATATATATATATATATATATATATATATATATATATATATATATATAAACAGACAACGGGAAAAAATCCATTATATAAATTATTACAACTGTGATTAGCTTCGAATTGGCGGTATTTCTTTTCTGGAATATATGTATGTGTATTTTGAAATCAAAGAGTGCTTTTCGTTTTCAGTTTATTCTTTACTTTAGTATCGGACGTTTTCATAGTGTTAAATATAGTGCAATATTGGCAATGGCTTGTGCAGTTATGTATATGTATTTTACATTTCTAATGGGTTTTTAGTCGCGTGCAACCGACTCTATAAGTCACTCCGTCGGTCGGTGTTGTGTCTAATTTGCTCGGTGGGGGAGCAAATAAATACAGATTTTCTTGGTCTTTTAACCAAGATCAAAGTGTAGTATCTGTTCCGGAAAATACTGCAAGCTATGACTAGCTATGACTAGCAAAGACCAGATGTGGGGGCAACCCCACATACCTGACCATTAACCAGCTCCCATTTCCCACCTCTCGGGACCTGGTCCCCTTTTTCCCTTCCCCCTCCCTTCACTCCTCACATTAAAAATCGGCCTTGTGCCTAATTTGCTCGGTGGGGGAGCAAATAAATACCATCTGTTCCGGCAAATACTGCAAGCAAAGACCATATGTGGGGTTTCCCCCACATATAAGACCTTGGTCAATGTAGGGGCAACCCTTCATACCAATTGTCACTATCCAGCTCCCCTACTCCCCGGGGAGTTGGTCCCCATTTCCCCTTCATTCCTCACTTTAAAAATCGACCTTGTGCCTAATTTGCTCGGTGGGGGAGCAAATAAATACCATCTGTTCCGGCAGATACTGCAAGCTATGACTAGCTATAACTACCAAAGACCAGATGTGGGGGCAACCCCACATGCCTGACCATTAACCAGCTCCCATTTCCCACCTCTCGGGAGCTTGTCCCCTTTTTCCCTCCCCCCTTCCTTCACTCCTCACAATAAAAATCGGCCTTGTGCCTAATTTGCTCGGTGGGGGAGCAAATAAATACCATCTGTTCCGGTAGATACTGCAAACAGAGACCATATGTGGAGGCAATCCCACATATAAGACCTTGGTCAATGGAGGAGCAACCCTTCATACCAATTGTACCTATCCAGCTCCCCTACTACCCGGGGAGTTGGCCGCATTTCCACTTCACTCTTCATATTAAAAATCGTCCCTGTACCTAATTTACTCGGTGAGAGAGCAAATAAATACCAACACTTTATACCAATTGTCACTATCCTACTCCCCAGGGAGTTGGTCCCCATTTCCCCTTCACTCCTCACATTAAAAATTGGCCTTGTGCCTAATTTGCTCGGTAAGGGTGCAAATAAACTCCCTTTTCTTGGCCTTTTGGTCAAGATCAAAGTGTCCTATCGGTCCGGTAGATACTGCAAGCAAAGTCCATATGTGAGGGCAACCCCACATATAAGACCTTGGTCAATGTAGGGACAACCCTTCATATCAATTGCCACTATCAAGTACCCTACTCCCCGCGGAGTTTGTCCCCATTTCCCCTTCACCCCTCACATTAAAAATCGGCCCTGTGCTTAATTTGCTCGGCGGGGGAGCAAATAAATACCAACCGCACATATAAGACCTTGGTCAATGTAGGAGCAACCCTACATACCAATTGTCACTATCCAGCTTCCCTACTCCCCGGGGAGTTAGTCCCCATTCCCCCTTCACTCCTCACATTAAAAATCGCGCTTGTGCCTAATTCGCTCGGTGGGGGGAGCAAATAAATACCCTGTTCTTGTCGTTTTGGCCAAGATCAAAGTGTAGTATCTATTCTTAATAGATGCTGTACTTCCGATTGTAACTTTTCCTTGGCCACATGGCAAAGATCAAAGTGTAGTATATGTTCTTTGCAAACGCTGCACTTACATCTTTATTTTTTCCTTTGCAATGGAAGGGGAAACCCTTACATGCTAAGACATTTTTAGTCGCATGCAAGTCACTCCATTTTATTTTTTTTTTTTAGCAAAGACTATGAAGTAACATTTTTGTCTCCCGATTTATCAAAGAGGGACCTATGTTTTCAATTGGTCCGACTGTCCGTTAGTCCGGATGATTGACGGATAACCGTCCATATGTTTTTCCTGAAATTTTGTCACAAATTATATTTTAATATATAAATGTGTATAGTAATTTTTTTTTTTTTCGAAGAATCCTGTTTTGCCCGCAGGGGCTCAAAAGGGGTAATTTAAGTGCTAGAAAACACACCTTAAAAAGGGGTCAAAAATGGCCCAAAAGGACACTTTTTGTCCCGTAACATTTGATCCATCCATTAGATTTTTCTGAAACTTGCCCAAAACGTGGAGGGCATTGTTCTTAATATAAATTCAATATGGGTTACCCTGACAAAAGTCTGTTTTGCGTCCCCCGGGAATATTTTGTACTGGAAACGCCCTTCTTGCGTTTTTCTCATATTTCTCAACAAAAACTTGATATGTCTATATAGTGGTTTCCCATGTTGCTGAATGTAAATATACATGTGTTAAGGTGTGAAACTGCACGAGTGACCCTAGCAAATTTCTGCTTTGCGTTCCCCAAGAACTTTTAGTGCTAAAAATGCCCTTTTTTCATATTTCTCAATAAAAAACTTGATATGTATATCTATATAGTGCTCTCCCATCGTGCTTAATTCAAATATACATGTGTTATGGTGTAAAACTGCATAGTTTGTCCATTGTCACTGGTATTCAGCATTCCAAGGGGCTCATAAAGTGTACCAAAATTGCATTTTGTCCCATAAATTTTTACCTATCCATTAGACTTTTCTGAAACTTGTCTAAAATGTACTTTTCCTTGGCCACATGGTTAAGATCAAAGTGTAGTATCTGTTCTTAACCGATGTTGCACTTGTTTGCAACTAATAAGTAAATGTGTTACGAACCGACCGATCGACCGACGGAGAATAGTTTGTTTTTTTAATGCATACCGCAGCATAGTTTTTTAGTCGTGGGCAAGCAACTCTATAAGTCACTCAGTCGGTCGGTCGATCGGTCCGTAACACATGTACTTTTTATTTCTTTTTATGTTTATTATCCCACTATTTATTGGTTTTAGGGGTTTCTGAATATGAAAATAACGTTTCAAATTTCCTAAATCAAATATTTTTTGTGATATAAAGTGGGGGATCTCTTTTCTGTATTAATTTAATGTAAAATTTCACCCACTTTACAACCCATCAGTCTCAAAGCCATTCAAGTCATTCTCCAGATCATTCAAGTTGTTTTTGAAGGATTCCAGTTATTTTTTAAGCATTCAAGTCATTCTTAAGGTCATTCCATTCATCCTTAAGTTCATTAAAGTCATTCTAAGTCATTTACTTTTTATTTAGTTACGTCATTTCAGCCCATTTTTCGGTCAATTTAGTTTATCTTTAAGAATTTTATGTCAATTCACGCATTCATTACACGAGAACACGCGAGTAATGGCTATCGGCCTTGATTTTTTGTAACAGGGGTTATATCAGTAACCTTTTATATATATCATTAACTCTTTTCAAAATTATAATTGTACAGTTTTTTTCTACTCATGATAATAATGTTATATGAAAATGTACAAGTTCACAATAGCTTCGAGAAAAGAACGACCGCACTTGGTATATGTAGTTCTATGGGGAAACTTGAATACGTAATGCAACTGTCTAGTCACTCTCTTACGATATTAGGAAACACAACATTAAACACACACACATAGTAAGTTTGAAATATATATATATATAGCAATTAAGCGGCGCAGCATTTTCCGCTATTATTCTGACGAATCCTCAAGAGGATAAAACGCGGAAAATTCCGTTTAGCTAATTTCCATATATAGTTTTTTTTTTTTTAAATTACTAGCTCGCTCTGTTAACGTATTAGGCACTGTTAAAGTAAATGCTAAAATACATACATAAAATTGTATGTAGATACATACATATATATATATATATTTATATATATATTTATTTATATGCGAATATATGGTAATACAGATGATGATTCAAGTAGTTATAAAGGTATGAAGTTCAAAACTAGATTTGCTATTCTCATGTAAGCACTTTTAAAGTTAAAGAATGACAGTTATATCCTGGACAGAAAGTGTTAATCTCTTATTGCCTCAAACTATCCTCCGCTAATATTGCAACATGTTCACACTTGTCGAAAACACTCCGAGACGCAGTGCAGCCCAAATTTCGATTGTCATCAATTTCTTTGAATGGGTAATGAATCTAATCGTTTATTGGTTTATTTGCGATTATTCTCATACTCTTTTGTTCTTTTTAACGCCTCCCTCAAAATGATCCATTGGTGTCAAATCATGTGGGTGCGGTGGTCATTTCATCTTTTTTTTCTGAATCCATAGTATTAAAGGTTTGTTAAGGAAATCTCTTATTCTTTAAGAGGTGCTATATCTTTCTGTAAGAAGAAATCATCGAAGTTAGGCTTGGTTTTTATTTGTTGTACTAACACTCCACGAAGCATGTCAAAATAACCGAAAAATAAATTAATATCGGTGTACCATCTTTTAGCCCACACTGTATAAATGCATATATATATATATATATATATATATATATATATATATATATATATATATATATATATATATATATATATATATATACTCCGACAAGAGCCAAGCTTTATATCCGGGAAAGTTGGAAACTATTTAAAATATAATACCTGTTTTATCATGGGCAATATAATCTGAATAGTAATATTGGGTTGGTGTAAAAATAATGTCGTTTATATATATATATATATATATATATATATATATATATATATATATATATATATATATATATATATAGTTATACATTTTAAAAAACATTATTTATGCACCAACCTATAATAATGTTCAAATCTTAAAGACAAATGAATTTCTTCGCTTATTTTTATGGAAATATCTCAATTTCGTTTCCATTGATGGCGTGAATAAAACTCAAAAGCCACCATTTTGTCAATTTCACACAGTTCGTACTGAAATATTTCCCAATGAGTTATCTTACATTTTTCTTGCACATGTATACACATCTCTACACGCGCACAAACACGCACACACACACATATGATATATATATATATATATATATATATATATATATATATATATATATATATATATATATATATACACGGTATATTTTCCAAGCGACAAAGAGACGAGCGACAACAGCTGAAGATGACATTTTTCAATACCGGAGAATGGCCGTGCAAACAAACATAAAAACACAAATATTTCTCACTATTGAATAATCGTTTGCAACCAATCAAAAACGCCAAAGCTTTTCTTCTGACAAACTGTCAGCGTCCAAGGAGAATTGAAAATGTTTGCTTTACGACAATTGCATATTTTCTTACTGCATATCCTGTTAGCACAATCATCTATAGAAATTTCGCCGGCTGGATATTATTCATGGATCTTTCCGTTTTTTTACATTATTGAAACGTGTTTTTTTATGAATTTCACGAGCGGAGAGTATTTAACAGAGTTAAAGAAAAACGTTATATATATATATATATATATATATATATATATATATATATATATATATATATATATATATATATATATATATATACGTCAAGTAGTTTATGAATTATTGGTAAAAATTCGTAAGAATATATTTATGTATGACCATATATGTCAAACCCTTTACGACCATTCTACATCAATAGGTGTTCGATCCTATTAAATGGTTAAGTTTTTTGACATAGTTGCCTCCCTTTATTAGTTTTATTTAAACCGTTGTAATAAACTAAAAATATTGAACGAAGAGGAGTTATATATACAAGTAAATATGAATGAATAAGAAAAATATATAAATAACATGTCTTATATTATTAAGTTTAAATAATATAATCGATTTAACTCCAATAAATATTTTTTTAAATTTGTGCAGAATGTTTTTTTTTTATTTGACAATAGCCATGATATGCACATTCGAAAGTCCAATGAATGTCTGCAGACAGGTTTCACGAAATATTACTTTACGGATTCTCCAGTTAACTATGCTAACGCAAGCAAGAGCACACTTATGTATAAAACTAATATATATATATATATATATATATATATATATATATATATATATATATATATATATATATATATAATTTAAAGGAGATTAGAATAATAGTCTAAAGAGCTAAGTGTATTTTAATGTAATAGTGAAATTACTAGTTTAATTAAAATACAGGAAATGCTCGTTGTAATTTAGATATATAATAAGCTCGATAGTTAAATTTCCTAGAGCTAATTCAATATTAAGTAATGTGATTTATAATTTAAAAATTTTAAAAAATTTTAAAATTTAAAAATCAAAATTTAATTAAATTAAAAATCAGTTTCATAAGAAGGAACAACAACAAAGTCAATTATCTGTACGATCGTTTCGGAAATCCGTGCTTTTTATTTGTGGTATACATGAAGTCACGTAGAACAATTATACATAGTTTTTTTTGGTAAGCACGGTCTCCTCATCAGCAAATTTAGGATGATTTCTATTGAATTGAAAAGACACCAAAAATAAACCTAGCATTAAAAGTAAGGCAGATGAATCTGAAAAATTGAAGTAAAAGGTTTGGATTTAAAATTTATAAGAAAATTAATAAGAAAATTAGTATAGGTTAGAGATAGAAATGAGTAGAAAAAAATTTTTTTTTTTGAATTTCCATAATAAATTTGATTTAAAAATATATAGATATATAGCTACCTTTTAGTTTTTCTTTTTTTGAAATCAGGAACTGTATTTAAAGTAGTCATTTAGATGTTTGCTATAGCTTTTTATTTTATTGAATGATGAATTTTAAAAGGGCGACGCTCGTGCAGTAAATTGTTTCCGTTAGCGTATTTTGATTTAAAGACGCTACAGTTAATATCTATAGAGAGAGAGTATTTATTTTGCAAGTTTTTAAGGGGAGATAATTGTCATGGTTTTATTTATCATTTGATTTACGACTCTAAGGGCGGTAATTGGTTTAACTTAATTTATTAAAAAAAAAAATCTATTTTTACTAATGAGTAATTTTTAATAATTTAAGGTGGTTTATATTTATTAAATGTAAACCAACGTTTATGATTACATGATAGAAGCTCGTGTCTTTAATTTACTAGTTTGGTTGTGCTTTTTATATCTTCATATTTTAAAACTTTTAGGGTTTCTTTTGTACATAATGTACAAAATTTATCTCCTGGTTTATATGATTTGCAAGTCTCAATTAGTTGCCATTTTAAGTTGAAAGAAATATTGCTATTTTTTAGTTGCCAAATATAGTTGGATAGAGTAGTTTGGTTTGATAGAGAGTTATTTTTAAAATAATGTTTGTGCGTTGAAATTCTATGTTTTATTGGGCCAGATGTGGAACCAATATATATTACCTCTTGATTATTATGATTATTTTCCGTTAGGTCTATTGTTGGATTATAATGTGGTGGGTTGGTTAATAATTGATCGGTAGATTGATTTAAGTTGGTGTTATTATTTAATCTGGTAGTTGAGTTATGGCTGTTGATAGGTTCTTGTATATTTGGAGATTTTGATACTGTGCAGCTATAGATAACATTTTTAATTTTACATGAGCCTTGTAGGGGACATTTATTTTTTCTTCTACAGTTACAGTCCGATGTATTTTGTATAGTTGCATTTTGTAGTTTATTAATTTTATTATTATTAGAGCTAATTATTTTCTGATGGTGTCTTTTCAATTCAATAGAAATCCTCCTAAATTTGCTGATTAGGAGACCGTGCTTACCAAAAAAAACTATGTATAATTGTTCTACGTGACTTCATGTATGCCACAAATAAAAAGCACGGATTTTCGAAACGATCGTACAGATAATTGGCTTTGTTGTTGTTCCTTCTTATGAAACTGATTTTTAATTTAATTAAATTTTGATTTTTAAATTTTACAAATTTTTAAAATTTTTAAATTATAAATACCATTACTTAATATATATATATATATATATATATATATATATATATATATATATATAGGAAATTTATTACTGTGAGCCCAGAATGAGTTTACAAATTGTTTCAGCTAGAGGAAAATCCTCAAAGAGGAAAAACCCAACTAGCATCGTCAGAATTCTTTGAGGATTTTCCCCTAGCTAAAACAATTTGTAAACGCATTCTGGACTCACAGTAATAAATTTCCTATATACTGCTCTGACTACACATTGAGCACTCTAGTCCGGTTCTTTCACCACTGGTAAATATATATATATATATATATATATATATATATATATATATATATATATATATAAATCTCCGAAACAGCTACATGGTAAGCAGCTTATGATCCCCGTTTTCTATTTACAAAATTTTAGTAAAGGTTTTCTCTTTTCATTCTTACGTAATTAAATTCTGTTTTAAAATTGAAGACTTTTCCGAAATCGGGTTATGCAACTGCTAAGTCTATTTCTCTATAAATTTTTAAATCCCTGCTATATATTGAGTGCAATTTAATAATTAATAGGCAACTACCTCAACAATAATAACTATAAAATCTTCATACATAAACAATATACGGAATGTAAGCGTATTTTCCAAGCGGGCAACGCCGTGCTGCAAACTAGTACAAATATAAACTCATCAAAAGAAAATTGAAAAGAAAATATTAGAAGAAGTAGAAAGGAATTGTAATGTTAAAAGAAATAGTAAGATATAGCAAAAGACAATAGAGAGAAAAAAAGTAATTAAAAAGGAAGATAGCATTTGAAGCCTCAACACAACATGCTATCATTCTATACGACTTATTCACGCATGCATGTCTTTTCTCTCATACAAATGATTTACAAAAGTTATACAGAAGAGAATAAAAAATTGAAGTAGAAATTGGGTCGGCACATTTAAGTAAAACGTTAACTTAATGTTTCATTGAATATTTTTAGCACGATTTCTTTGAATTGCAGGCGTTGGCTGCATAAAACTGGTAAAAGCTACTTCCGGTTTTTTCACCAATGTAGATCACTTTAGTAGGTATTTTACAGAGATACAAATGCTAACAGACGTTGTACATAAGAAATGGTACAAACTATTTGATAAATACGAATGGGCAGATGTCGCTTTGAAAAGTACGAGACATATAGTTACCATATATATATATATATATATATATATATATATATATACGTGTGTGTGTGTGTGTGTGTGTGTGTGTGTGTGGAAATATTCTTTAATCACTTATATTTCTTTTTATATATATCAATCCTTATTCAAGACTTTCAGTGTAATTCAAAGCATATAATGAATGAATGACAAAACGTCTATACTCACAATTTCATGATGTTGACTATTCAAAATGGCGTAATGGAAGAAAACTATAAGGTATTTGTAGCTTCTCTTCCAATTATCGGATTTTTTTAATCATGTACGAACGTATTTTATTCCCTTTTGGTGGATAGATTGTTGCTATTTCTTCTCACGAATTAAAGGCAAAATAGATTCGCTGTTTGATATAATAATTACGGTATTGATTTTGTGATACGAAACACATATTGTCAACTGAATTAAAGGAATAAATTGTAAGATGGGCAGCATTATGAAATTTGAAATATACACTTTTTTGTAATTCATTCATTTATATATATGTGTGTGTGTGTATTATATATATAAACTTTGTCTGTGCATGTAAGTTCGTCTCCTATGAACTCAGAAACAGCTGAGTCGATTTTTTTTTTAAATTACGCGAGGTACTGGATCTCTCTGACAGTGTAATTAGGTAAATTTTATATCGGAATGTGACTAATAAGCATCAAAATCGATAATCGAAAACGTTATATAAAAGAAGGAAGTTCGATTGTGACCAGCCTACATTCAAAGGTGCCTTTGTGAACTTTTACAATCACACAAACAGAAAGGCATACCCTATAAAATTAACTGTAGATTCTTTTATAAGAAAGGAACGTGTTCGGAATTAATGTTTCTTTTCAAAAAGCAATTGAATCATGACACTTGACTTTTGATGTATAAACCATTATTTACAGGTAATTTTATAAAATTAGCAGTAAGTTTTCTCCTATGCACTGTTTACTACAAATTATTGTGGCCTATTGCAAGGATGCATGTGAAGCTTTTTGCTTGTACACTGTGAGGATTGGCTCCTACTTAGCAATCAACCGCTTTGATTAGGCTACGCGATTTCACTAATTTCAATGAAAATAAAACTATGGGGATGGAACATTTGTTAAACTTTATTCAATCCCGAATAATTTCGGGTCTCCTTTGAAATATGTAATATTTTTCGACCAAATTTCAAACAATTATTACAGTTTATAGGTCACCTTCTCAGCTATATTGTGAAAAAAAACATTTTCAATTTTTGTTCAGTAAAACAAAAGTTAATATGAATTTTCAGGTGTTCAAATTCGTAAAAATATGTAAGGATGTAAGTGAAGCTTTTTATGACTAGATTCCATAGCAACGACGTCGCTTCAGCAACTACTGTAGCTACTAATTCAATAATGAAAGCATCAAAGGGAGATAATAGGATGAATTTTATTGAAAGTAGACAAGTGCCGTACATTGTTATTAATATGTGTTTATGGGGGGGGGGCAAAAAGAAGACCGAAATTAAACAAAGAAGAAGTGAATTTATTGGAAGCCTAGAAAAATCATGGATTACAACAGAAAAATGCGAGCATAAAAAGTAATATGGTTAAGCTTAAACATGGAAAATTAAGAGACTAATTGTTAAAACTGGAAAAGAAAAGGACAAGATATTCTTTTTGTTTATCTCTACAGATTTCTTCCGTTGATGCTACTGGATATATAAATGCCTGGCTAAACCGATTGAAGCGAAAATGTCTCTACGATTGTCAGTAGTATGAATTAGAAAATATTCAATAGGGAAACATGTAATTGAACGTGGGAGGTATTAAGAACAATACAATCTTATTTCATTAAAAGATTTGGGAACTTTAGTTTAAAAACAATAATAACATAAAGTTTGCTAAAACAATAAACTTAACCTAGTTGCGTGACGTCAGAGAATGAATAAATAACACAAGGTCATGAGGTCAGTTATTTAGTCAGCGCAAGCTAACTACCAGAGGAGGCCGGAGTTAGAATTTGTGCCACAGTCGTGGAAACATTCGAAGGACAAAGTAGGAGAATGTAGGGAACCGAAAAGAAGCGTTGCAAATATATGAGGGAAGCACGGACATGTTGACATTAAAATGAACCAAGGAAAAACAAAAAGAAATCTGATGTTACTGTTCTACAGAAAAAGCTGTTCTTTTAATGTCAGATAGACGAAAGGAACCCGCGAACTAAGATTAGCAGCCCGTTACCAAACGGCAACTTCGTGTTTATATTAAACCTGTTCAATGTATAAGTATCCGCCGGGGCAAATAATTGATTGTTACGTTATACCTGTTGCGCGAACTGTACTTGAATATATATGAATACGCACACACGCACGCGCGCATACACACAAGGACAAACAAAAGCAAGTCTATTATATATAGATTTAAAAGAGGCACCCACGATATTGTCCGGTAACATACGGACAAGCATATATACATACACGTATACATACACATATATACACATATATATACACATATATACATACCTATACATACACATATATACATACACGTATATATGAATGCACACTAGACCATACCGTTCTCTATAAACACTTACGTATATATATATATATATATATATATATACATCTCATTATTTATATATACACACGTTATATAGCCCGCTATATAACAGTTAATAATAGGATTATTTTACATCCAAGCTGTTTCTTTTAATGTCTTCATATTGACAAGAACTGTGCTAAGGTCAAGTTTAAGTCATTCTGTCAAGGGTCTGTTCATCGTAGGTACTGCTTTGGCACTATCGATGTAATTGTTTAAAATATTAATTTCCAAGTTAAATATCACATTTTTGTAGATAATTATTTTTTATATGCTGATGACTGTTTATATTAGTGATGATTTTCTACAATTATTATGCCAGGTATTTTGGTTTCTAATATTATCATTAGATTTTATTAGGCTGGTAGGAACATATTTTCAATCTGTTTCCATCCTTTGTGAAAATTAGCAAACTTCTCCAGCATAACAGTTCTTACATTTTATTTTTAATAAAGTTTTAATTTAATTTTATGATTATTCTCATTAGGTTACACATAAAAACTGAAACACGTGCGAGTACTTTGTTATCAATCGTAATAAACGGTCACATCATCAGAGCATTCGGAAACGTGCTCTATTAGCTTCGCGTCATTACATTTTTAGAACGCCTCAATCAACTGGAAAATTCGAGGAACTTTAAAAGTGAATGAACTTTTCAAACACCAATACAATCACCAGTTATAACTATTGTGGAAAATCATTGATGAATTTCTTTTCAGTTTTTTTTTTTTTTTTTTTTATACAGTGATCACCACTTATCAAGGCCCGGAAGCCACTCAGGGATAAGGGTTATTGCAAGTACATTACGTTAGTGTGGAGATTTGCTTAAATGTTCACTTAAGGGGGCGGTTCATTAGGAACTTGTTAACATTGGACTTGAAGACATCCAAGTTGTAGTCCGGAGGGAAGCAGGCAGACGGAACAGCGTTCCACAGGCGTGCAGTTCTAAGAAAGAAGCTTTGTTCATGGAATCCGCGTTTTGATTTAGGCACAGATATAGAGTGGGGGGAATTAGTTAGGAGTAAAGTGTAGTATCTGTTTTGATATTACACTTTATCTTTTATGTTCTCGTTCAAAATGGAGCGTTTCATGACAAAATTAAATCCCTATCGTTGATTAATCGTATATGTGCGGAGTAGGCAAATAAATAAAGACTGTAACCAATTTATAGACAGTATTGTTACGAAACGTTCAACTTCATCAATGGCAAACAATTGCAAAATCAACGTGAAGCACCTTACGTTCATTCATCTCATTAAAGCACACGAGATAATGAGACAATTAACCCTCTATAATCTCTATTGAAACTTTGTAACGCAATGATGTCTTCAAAAAGATAATTTACGCAATTCGATGGATTGCGCAAGTAACTTCAACGTACCTGCCTGGCATCGGCCAAATATTATATATAAAACTTAGCGGATTTTAACTAAGGTGTTCTAAAAAAATGTACCCAATCCAAAATAAGCTTTTTGCATTTTATTCAACTCTTTATGTACAAGCAATGTTGTTATTCTCCCACAATGAAATCTATTCTTGTATATGGTCTTCATCTTTGACAAACGAAAATGCATCTTCAGATAGTTTTTGCATGTTAGGTACAGTAAGGAGCGAAGCATAATGCGATATAAACATTTTTATATTAGATTTTATACAAACAAGTATTATATAATATAATGGTTGAAGATTTTATAGAAACGAGTATAATATTTTCATTCTGAACATTAAAGATAGAAACGAATTTTTTACTGTATATATATATATATATGCGTGTGTGTGTGTTTGTGTGTGTGTTTGTGTGTTTGCGCGTGTGTGTGTGCGTGTGTGTGTGTGCGTGAATATATAATACCTATACAACATTACATTAAAAATCAATGCGGATGTAAAATAAATGAGGTGTTTGTAAAATAAAACAGATCTAAAATTCTAATCTAAAAAAAAGAGATACACCTTTCTGAATTTATTATCACACTTTTGGTTGTGAATGGTCTTTCAATGTAATTTTACACATTTGTATATTTTAAAATCATTTGAAAAAAAATAGCGGAAATGAATTCTGCAAAAGATTTTCTGCTTTCAAACACAATTTGATATTTGACAAACTCTTAGAAATCACACGTATTTCAGGATTATAGTATGAGAGAAGAGAACAAAATTACGTACATCTACAAGGAGAATACTCGTACCAGGATGGGTAAAATAAACCCTTGACAGAACGGCTGTTCTCCAATTTATGCCACCTAATAAAATGAATTCAATATATAAGTATATTAAATTCCTGGCTAAGAATCACTATTATAAATTTAATCAGAATCCACTGCATACTTTTAATTCTAGAAAATGTATTAAATTTGGGGATCGAGCATGTGGAACCTTAAGAAGAAAGTGAAATTCAGGAAATTCTGTCGAAGGACTAAAAACGTTATTCTATTTATATCTGACATATCTTAATTTGGTGTATATATTAATGAAATATCTACTGAAAAAAAATCCACAAATATCGAACTTATCTAACTTCTCGGAAAGAACTGCGTCCGTCTTTTCATCTATTTTATATAACACTACACTAAAGAAGATATAACTCACATCCCACACGCAGAGCAGTTGTGCGCGAAAATTTATAATGATCGATTAATAGATAAAGTGTGGCTCGTGTACATGCAACTATACAAACAGATGCACAGACAAACATTCTACAAGAAGTGTCTTTATTCTTGATGATGTTGGTTATAAGTCAAACTTGATTTTAATCTAAATCTTGCGACTGGTGGTATAGCTATATTTACTCACATACAGACTGATGATTCTTGGTTAATATGAAACACACACACACACACACACACACACACACACATATATATATATATATATATATATATATATATATGAGTGAAATTGACTGTCCTACCAAACTATTCTGTGAATTTTTAGTCTACAGACTCGAGATTTGATATAAAGCGTAATAAAATTCGGAAAAATGAATGTAATGGGTGTTCAGCCTGAAATATGTCCGTCAAAGGGTCAAGGTTAAACGATTAGACCGTCGAAAACTCTACCACACTCCTCCGCCTATTTTGGGCCTAAACAATTAAGATTTTAGATGTCGGTTGCTTGGATATGGATCCAACTTTTTAATTTGATTTGAGCCCCAAACCATTAATGTTTTAGGGGTACGAACTGGGGTCAATTTAAACAAAAATTGAACTCTGTAGTCTCTGCCGAATTACTCAGCCAATTTTTGGTCTATACATTTAAAATTTTACATTAAGTGTATTCAGACATAGCGCAAGCTTTTAATTTGTTTTTGGTCAGAAATATTTGGCTGCCAAAAACATAAAAGTAAAAAATATCTAGTAAACTATTCAGCCAATTTTGGGTCTAAACATTTGTAATTTGACATTAAGGTTATTCATACATGCAGTAAGCTTTTTAATCAGTCTTTGAATGAAATTTTGGCTAAGGTCAAAGTTAAAAGAGTTGACCTTAGCAGACTTGAGTAAACTATTCCACTAATTCTGGGTCTAAGCACTTGAAATTTAAGATCAAGTTTCCTGGACATGAGTCAAACTTTTTAATATATATATATATATATATATATATATATATATATATATATATATATATATATATAGGCACCTAAATTAATAATAATATATATATATATATATATATAGGCACGTAAATATATGAACATTACATAGGGCCCGAGCAAAGCCGGGCTAAACTGCTAGTGTATATATAAATCTAAATAGTTCCTATCAATAATTCGTTCAGCATTTAAACAATTTTAAATATATATTTTTCTCAGATGTCATTTTTTTGATTTAAATGGTTTTCCCTATGAAACAATTTTTTCTTCACGAGCAAATTTCATTATTGTTATCTTTTATTATACTTCAGTTATAACATAACAAATAATTTCCTTTTGCCGCGAGTTGACATCGAAGTAAATTGCAAAGAATTCTTGAGAATGTATATATATATATATATATATATATATATATATATATATATATATAATGCATATATATAATGCATATATATAATGCATATGTAATGTATATATATATATATATAATGCATATATATATATATATATAATGCAAATATATAATGCATATATATATACTAGCAGGAAGACACGAAGTTGCCTGGGATTTAATGACGATCAACGAATGCTTCACGCTCCCATCTTTTATTGTCGTCGAAATCAGTTAAGTCGCCCATTTTACAATCAAATCGATTGATACCATGCTTTAGTTGGGAGATGGTCGCGGTACATCGAGGCAAAGTTTAATATTCATTCTCGCACATACTTACTCCACAATACATTGTAATCTACATTGCACTGTAGAGAACTTGCTGTTAATTTTATAAAATAATTTTATATATATGTAATGGATTATATTAAAATTTAAAATGCGTAAGTCAAGTATCATGCTTCAATGGTGCTCTAAACAGTCACAAAATATGTTGAATGCGCCCCTCTCATATAAAAGAAGACACTGTTGATTTTCTATTTTTTGCCTTACTGATTGTGCTGTGTAAATGGCTTGATTTAAGTTCAAAATGAAACAGTTAAGTACCATGGTGAAATTTTGCTCCAAAGAGAAGCATTCATTTCGAACGCGCTTCTGAAGCTGGCCTGAGATTGCATCAGCGAAATGTTGTGCGAATTACATTACAAAATGTGAACAATAATCTGAATATTTCAAATCATGTAAATCATCAATCTATTTGCACAATGCACTTAACCCGAAATGTAAATAGGAAGCCAGGCTTATTATCACTAATGCGATGGAGGTTACTGTGATATGGGGAAATTTTATAGCAGATGATCTGGTTGAGGAAGAGCTGTGTAGCAGATGTTTGCTAACATTACATTTAAATTTTTGCGTCTTGATACAGTAAAAAAATTTCTTTTTTTTTTAAACACGCAGCCCGGAGTTAATTTCGAAGGCGAGCGGTCTGTAAAAAAAAAAAAAACAATGAAAAATACTATGAATATCCATTTCCCTTTCTCTTGTAAAAGAAATAGGTAAATCTATAGCAGAAAATAAAAATAGGCTGATTACGCCACCAGGAACAGCGTGAGAAAGAACAACACCGTATACAGCGAAAACAGATAAAAAGGAAATGAAAATACAAACACTAAAGAGAAACGACTAGATAAACAATCTGTAACACTATTAACAGAAATTTTCTTTTGGAGAAACGTGGATATGGCTAGTCAATGAACGCATGAAAAGACAAACAGAATCACTACTTTAAAACTACAGGAAAATAATATAGGCAGAAACAGTGGTTATTATCGGACAACGAATTGCATTAATACATTTAATACATTTAATACATTTAAACATAACTACCGATAAAAAAATGTAATTAAGCGATTATTAAGGTTTAAATTATACGATTTTATTTTATAATCATTGATGTTTCTGTATAAATTACATAGTTGAAGTGCTTCACAACGAAAGATAGCCACTGTGAGCCCTCTGGCTATGATCATACTATATTATCTTTTCGATATAAAATTGCATATATTAACCCCTTAGGCAGTGGAAGAGACATCATTCCAGACTGGTGCATTTTTTATATTTCTCTCCCAATACACAGTACAACTTGGAGGAGTTGAGAAACAATCCGCATATTAAAAATCCACCTTGTGTCTAATTCTACTCTCGTTCGTAAGAAGGTAAGTAAATACGTACGATGCGCAGCAAACAATTTTTAAATATGTTGATTCTTAAATCATATTCGTTTCATACTGCCATCACAAAACTAGCCATACATTTTGGACAAAACTATCTGATAAGAAACATCAGATCAATAGAACCTGTTACGGAAATAGCTGAAAAGACTCGTCCATTGAAAAACTTGAAGAATGTACCTAACCAAGAGTGGGCCAAGAATTTTTATTGAATTGAGTAAGGAATATAGAAATAACGAAGGCTATGTAGACTAGCTAAAAAGAGAATCTTTCTATTGCCATTATAAGAGTAGGATTATGCTGCGCAAGATCAAGGCTTTATGACCAATGCTTTTTAAAAGTTAAGTGGTCGAGTAATAAATACCAATAAAGGTCCTGCTAAACAGAAGTGGAAAATGTAAGCCACCTGACATCCAGTTGTATGGTTTATACACGGCTGATATAAAATACGACACAATGGAATTGTTATAGGGCGTGGATGTGCGTATGGCAACTGTATACAAATGACTGAGCCTTAGTAACACGTGGATGACGTCACAGTCGAGACGAGGTGTCATGCGTTGCCTATAAAAGGTTGAATGAAAGTCTTTTGTTAAAACTTTAAACAGCGAGTTGTATTTCTTACGTTTTCCTTGTTTATGTTCCTTACGATCGAGTCTACAACATGTTATGCGTCTACATGTTAACGCGTGCGTAAACGTGTGTAATGTTATAGAGTGTAATGTTTTAACTGGGTCATCTATAAAATAATAAAGATTAGATGTAGCAGCAAGTTCTGGAAACGTATATCAGAAAGAAACAGTTAGAAATCCACTTGGAATGTGCAATTTATACAGCTATGTACCTAGCAACAAATCAATTAAACCCTGACATTTTGATATGGCGCACGTAGGAAAAAGATGCAACTTTAGTAGGAGTTGGTGCCCCCCCAATAATGCTATGTTAAACAGAGCTGATAAGGAAAATGCAATAAAATCCCAACCTCTTTTGTCCAACATTGAACGAAACTTGAACTTTAGGAAGACTTTCATCAATGCACTAATTTTGGGAGTACACTGATTAAGAAATAGAATTTCAAAAACTACCTGAAAGATATGACCGGTGGACCAAGTGCTAAAGTAATACAAACAATTTTAGTCTAATGGTGGCTAGAATTTTACAAAAATATATCGGTAGCAATAGACAAGATATCGTGTGGATGTCTGTTATCCAGTAAAGTTCCCCATCCTCAATGAGTACAAAGTGAAAAGAAAATTGAAAAAAAAAAGAATCTTAGGATTTAGTATCCATATGATGTGAAAATAGCAGTTCTGAGACGAAAAACATAACGAAATACCAATGTCGTAATTATCATTCCAGTAAATCAAGAAGCAACCGGGCCCATGAAAAAGACTTTCAAAAACTACCTGGCAAATATAACCACTGAAGCAAGTGTAAGAGAGATACAGACAATTGCCCATAAAGAGATGGTTAGAATCTTTAAAAGACCCCTTAGTTGAAACGTATGGGGCAGCGGGTGAATTACTAGCCACTGGTAGGATGCCCCCCCCCCAGCAAAGGAAAAATGATAAGAACATTATAAAATATTTATTTAAAGAGCCATATAGTTACAGCAGTGATTTCTTCTTTGTTTTTTCTAGCACGAAATTCAACCGGGATAAGAACAGTGGCGTCGTTGAGACTAGGTAATGGGACTGACTAAACCCTATAGGCACTGAATGAGGATAGCGAAATGATTTATTGGTGGTTGTGTTTGTTTACGAAAAGGATCATTAGATTAAAGTGGTTAATGCTGCGAAATGATAAGGATAAGCAACTTTTAAATGCTAAGGCATTATTGACATTTGAAAATCTAATAATTCATTTAATTTTAAGCTGGTTCTCAAATACTTAATACACAGTAAGCAATTTAATCTAATAGTCTTTCCCTGGTATCCAAAGATGTATTTTAGAAATTATATTCTTTACTGTTCAAAAATGGATTGGGATTTCTTGCAAAGCAATTAATTCCTTAAATATGAATTTGGCGGATAAGCAAACAAATCAATCTGACTTTCAATATTGACATGCAAAATGCTAATTTGATGATTGACTATCATGGCCTAATCAATAAGTTTCTAGGAATAAAAGCTTCGATGAAGAGTAAATATATAAATTACACACCCCACGGGTTTAAACTATATTTAATTATAGACTAGAAGTATACCCATCTCAAGAGAGGAAAAATAAATTCCCTGAATAGAAAAACTTTGCATCACATTTACGACACCTTACAAAAATCAAAGCTGCTGCTGTTGCTGCTGATGTTGCTGCTGCTGCTGCTGCTGCTAATAATAATAATAATAATAATAATAATAATAATAATAATAACAACAACAACAACAACAACCTTTCATCTATGAATGCTACTTCGCAAAGAAGATTCTAGCGATTAAATCGACGATTTTCGTAAGTACACATGCGGGATTTTCCTTGTAACTTTTTTTTGTTTGACCTGATTGATCGTTATAAAGAAGTCATAAATAATTTATTTATTTCAGGCAGTTTAACTTAATATATTTTTTTCCGTATTCTAATCTAAATAGCAGCTTTATTTGAAATCTCCTAAGAAAGAAAACGGAAAACATCCACGTATTATCTCCCCCTAGAAGCTTAACCAGAATGGTTTTCTGTCATGTGTCTGGTTGTAAACAAAATTCTATGATAAGAACTAAAATATCTTACCCCAAACGATTACACGTGTCGGAAACCCCACCCCGTCCCAACTCTCCATCAATAAACTGCTATATATATCGAACAGCGGACACTACCATAAGCAAATTTTATATGTTAGTCCTAGTGGCCGTTCCGCTACGGCAATATGTGTGCCTTAGGGACGGACGACCACTTCCAATATTACTTTGCAAAAAAATTCTAGGGCTGGAATCGAAAATTTTCGTAATCACAAATGTCGGATTTCCCTTATTTTTTTTTCTATTGTTGATCGTTATAAGAAAGTAAGAAATAACTTATTTATTTAAGGCCGTTTCATTTTTCTCTATTTAATGTGAATACTAATACCTATATGTCTATCTATGTACAAGAACATAACTACGTAACTACCTACATCAATTTTTCTTTTAATTATTTACGAATGACTATAATTCAGGCATACAGACATTTTTATAACTTAAGTATAGAAATTCTTTTTTTATTTTATTCCTACGTAGGAAAAAGAAAGGAAAAAAGAATAAATACAAATGAAATAAAAAAGGAATTAAGCGGGAAAAAGAATTAAAAATTAAAAAATTAAATAAAGGCGTAAGCCACCCATACTCTTTACTAGGAATATCTATCTTCAAATACGCTTTCCACAGAGTATACATGCTGACTTATACTAAATACGTCTCTTGTTTGTTTGTTTTTTTTCTTTGTGCCGTCTGTTTATGTTCTTTATGTACGTGAGATAGTGCCTATCACCTACGTGACAGGTAACACTATCCCTGTGACATAACCGCAGGTAAAACAATTCTGGGATTTTTTTGCCGCAAACACCGCAACATATAATATGCAACTTACAAGTGATACGCAACGTGGAACCCAGAAGAAGAAAGGTCTGAGTGTCATGAACGGCAGGTGCTCCCTCGTTAGACAGTATGGGGAAGTCGGTCGTCATCCTGTGAATGTAGGCTCTTCTTCTAATTTCAGAAACAATTAAACCAACGCAACACGTAAATATTCCCGCTAATTTCAGGTACCAAAACAATACAGATAAAACACAGGAGAACTGAAGTAATCAACACTGAGAAAAAAAAACGAAAAATGGACAAAAAAGAGAATAAACTGGGACTGAAATGCTATTACAGAAGTTCCTAAAGTTCCAGGATATCGCAAACGGATGAAAGAGTTATGGGATATGGCCAGTAACGACCGTATATCAGAACAAAGAATTGCAGACCACGAGGAATTTATCCTAATGAGAGGATGGCTTCTAAAGCTAGAACTGAATGAAATACAACAAAAGATAGAACAGACGAGGAAACGCCCTTCGAGGAAGTCCCAAATATAGGAACGTCAGAGATAAAAGAGCTGCAAATCTTGAATACAAAAAACATGGAGACCGAGACCTATGAAACAATAGAACCTAACGAAAATAATTAGCTAAAATAGAAAACATCAAGAAACTTATGAACGAGAAAAAAATTCCATCATTAAGAAACCAAGTGTAGAAAAGGCCAAAAACTGAAACAAAGTAGGTGAACTAACTCCTCCCCTACATCCCAACAGAGACCATTACAGACAATTTAAGCTATGCAGGATCCAAGACAATAAGTATGAAGTTTAATGAAAAAAACTAAGAAAGAAAGAGAACAAAAAACGTGGATGGAAATTGAGACTGGAACCCCAGATCAACAAACTAAAGAAGGAAATCAAAGCAATAAACAAGATGAAAAGAATTAGAAAAGGTTGCAAAAGTAGAAATGCGACAAGAGAGGAGAGACAACAAGAAAGAGGAAGGAGTTAAGGAAAAAAATAGCAGCAAAAACAGTAAGATTAGACGATGCAAATCTGAAAAGTGCAAGCAAAACAGGACCTTTGATAATAACAAAAGGCAATCCTACTAAAACGTAAATAAAAAAATAAAAAACAAACAACTGGACCCGACGAAAACCAAACGCTTCTGGAACCTAATATATGAAAATAACCAAAGAAACATAACAGTAAAGCAGAATGGTTGAAAGAAATGAACGAAGAGTCACAACAAATAAAAGAAGGAACAGAGGATAAAATTAGGAAACTCCCAAGACAATCTAACGGTAAATCGTCAACTAGAGAAAACGACGGAGAACACGCCTATTGGTTTAAGAAATTCACGACACTACATGAAAGGCTAGTGTACCAGAATGTATGACCATAAATAGAGCAATACTGGTGCAAAAAGGAACCTATAACCTGTTTACTAAGAGCCTATAACCTGTTTACCTACAATGTGTAAAATAATTACTGCGCAACTGAGTGAACAAATTTATCAGTCTCTTCATCACCGCGAACTGCTCCCAGGGAAACAGAAAGGATGCCAAAAAGAAAAAAGAGAGATACACGACCTATTATACATAGACTAAAAGATTCTGAAAGAAGTCTAATTTAGAAAAAAGACCCTAGCCATGACACGAAGAGACTACAAGAAATTATATGATAAAATCCCGCAAGCATGGATAATAGAATGCCTGCGAATGTACAAAGTACCAGGTAATATAACGAATCTGATAAAAATGCGATGAAAACATGGAGGCTTGAACTGACAGCTAATGGACAATACATAATTGAAATCAAAATACAAAAAGGAATCTTCAAGGTGATTCCTTATCGCCACTACTGTTCATTATAGGCATTATGCCCCTAAACAACATCCTAAGAAAATGCCAAGCCGGATACAAGTTAACTAACACAGAAGAAAGAATGAATAACCTAATGTACATGGATGACCTAAAACTGTTTGCAAAAAACAAGACATAACTAGAAACACTAATAAACACGACCAGAATATTTAATCAAGATATTCAAATGAAATCTAGTATAGAAAAGTGTTCACTGCTGACCTTGAGAAGCGGAAAACTAGAAGCAACTTAAAGTATAGTACTGCTCAATCAAACAGAAATGAGGGCACTATATGAACATGATAGCTACAAATACTTGAAAGTGCTGGAAGCAGAAGCCATCAAAGCAAAGGAAATTAAAGAGAAAATAAGAATGGAATACTTCAGAAGAACAAGAAAACTCCTCGAAACCAAACTAAATAGTCGAAACCTAATTAAAAGAATAAACACACGGGCAGTGTCATTAATAAGATACGTTTAATCCTTTATAAGCTAGACCAGAGAAGAAATAAAGAAGCTCGACCAGAAGACCAAGCAACTCATGACAATGAAAAATGTACTACCTCCAGAAAGATGATACTGACCGACTATATGTAAAAAGAAAAGAAAGAGGATGAGGGCTGGTCTGTATTAAAGACTGTATAAATAACACAAAAAAAGGATTAGAAAAATACATAATGCAGAAAACCGAAATAATAATTACTGCTTCAAGAGACACGGAAGAAACAAACAAGATAGAAATAGAGACAACGAATAAGACAAGTAAAGTACGAAGGGAAAAGAGACTGCTACAAGGACGATTCATAAGGGTTACAAAAGAAGAGACTAAAGAAAACACTTGAAAATCGCTACAAAAACGAAAACTTACCATGGAAAATGAATCACTAATAACAGCTGCGCCAGATAACGCAATGAGAACCAGCCACATCAAAGCAAATATCGCCCAGACACAAGAAAACAGCAAATGGAGACTCTGTGGACAAAGAAACGAAGCATCTTCCAGCTATTACAATAAACGGCTGGAAAATACCGAACAAGAAGATTGTTTTTCTGGTTCAAAAGCTGTAGCCCCCCAGAGCTCAAGACCAGTAAACGACTGAGCTCCATTCCCCAGCTCTTTCTTGTAAGACATCCACATGAAGAACTCTTCCTACTTCTTCAACTGTATAGAACTTTGCGTATTTATTCCGTATATCCAAATTCAAATGTACTTTTCAGAAAGAGTCATATTCCGTTCTTTTTTGTTTCCAATTATCTCGCGGTGTTGTTTTTATCATCCATTTTTGATTTATTAATGCTAAAAAATACACTTTCGGGTATTTTTCTCATGCATATTTTAGGCACTCACAATTTTTGATGTTTATATGTCGACTGCTACGAATTCGGAATAAGGCCATGTGAGCGAGAAACAGGGAGACAACAACTGCTTGAGAACCTCATAATGTCTAGTGTGCTTATTTGTTTTACGGCGTATTACCATCTTTCGAGTTATTCAAAACCGAATTCAGTAAGTTGAAAAAGAAAAGGGTGCTCCAAGTGTTTTGTATTTGCATATATTTATTCTTAGAGTTTAGTTTACTTGTTTTGTTTAACGATAAAATATCAACCATTTTCGTGCAATTTAGCGGAAGTAAATTTGGAAAAAATGGTTCCAATATGATGTAAAGTTAACGTATTCGTTGTATACAAAACTTTGCAGAGCAGCAGAATATATAGTAAAGATCCAGATATGCTTATAAGGGTTTAACGTCAGATCCTATAAGTTTTTTTTATTATATTATTATTTTTCACAAATGAGTGGAAATTTTAAACTATTATGATAATCGATATTTATTATTTTCTCTCAATTGGTTATGATTTAATAAGTATAATAGATTTATCATTAGAAATATTGTTTTAATTGCATATAGTAACTCCCTTTTGTCTGCTTACATCTAAAAGGAAGTTGAGAAAAGTAAAAATATCCTATAGCTTGTATCAATAGAATAGACATATTTGAAATAATCAGCAACTACAGATAATAGTTAGTTTGTGTTTTTAAATGGTTGCCTACAGAGGTCCGGCAAATACTTCCCTACTGGAGACTGCATTGAGAGGGAAATTCTAAAAGGCAGCTTCTTATGCAACTAACAAAGCCGACCAGAGAGATTAGTTTGTAGAAATAATGTAACTGCTGCTAGAATTATAAAGTGCGCCTGGGTTAATGCAGTCATCACAAGGCAGCTTTGAACCAACACAAGTAAGAAAACGAACAGAAAAAAATTCGAGACTTGCTTTGTAAAACTGTATTTTCCATAGAAAACTAGTGTTATGACCATGTTTAAAGATATGACGTCACAAGCACGAAGTCATATGTGATACACGAAGAAGAAAAACGTCTCTGTAGTGTAGAAGCTTCGTCTTTGTTCGACCTTCCGACGCCACACAAAAATACACCACATAGATCGGAAAGAGGACATCTTGCGTAATATTTAAGACATTAAAACATCAAAAACTATAAGATCACTGAACTTTTTTTTTCTTTTTTGTTTTTGTTATATTATTACTGCTACAAAGAAAGGTAACTTCACAGAAATAGTGGTTCTATATCACTAGTACGACCAGCTTTACAATTAAATTACCCATTAAGTAAAAAATCCGACTAAATCTGTGGGGCAATACTTATGACGTATCAACGAACGATACTAGTATTATTCGTGAATGACAGGATTACGCACAATTTGCTGGAATCGATATAATTCCCTATTTAAAGTTACAAGCGTTTTATTCTGGCAACGTTACGTTACACCAAATGGTTACCAGATTAACCATGTTGACATGCAACATATAATACAAAAGGAAGCCTACATTCTTACATGTGACCGACAAATAATCCTCAATTAAGCATGTGATTGTATTGAAAACATGGTAAAGAATCCTATCGTATACGACTGTAAAAACTAACAGGATTTAATATAATGTTTTACTGAGACGAGTGGCCACCGCTTATCAAGGTTCAAAGACCACTCGATGATAACGGTTAATGAATGTGAGTTGGCCGGTGAGACAGCATCGTGATTATAGATAATGATTGAACTTGGTGGTGTTTGTTTATTTAAGAGCGCGACTCAAAAGGAGACTGTTCACGTAACATTCGAAAAAGACCATTTTATATTCAGATGGGAAGCAGCCTCGTCGTATTGTATTCATAGCACGGGCAGTTCAATTTCAACCTCATCTGTTCATTTATTGTGTTAAAGTGAATCTATGTTTCTTAAGGGGGTGTAGATAGCAAGCCATATGGTGGCTAATTGATACAAGATGTTCATTCATTTTGTGATGTATTTTCAAAAGGATTTCCACATCATACAAAGAATTTTTTTTTATTTTAATACAAACATTTATCATTTTTAAGATCGCGATATTAGATAGCGTTGCAACTACCATCACTTGAAAGCATACTGTCAGTATATAATAATTATTTCGTACTGGCACTTAAGCAATAGAAAATGAAGAGATCGTGGTAAATGAGCGATAGTGTATCTGAGAATATCCTAAGTGAAAGAATTTGATTTCACTCTATAAAATACGAATTTATTTGTTTCTAGCTTTCGCATCTTGAGCTTTTCGCATTATAAAAAGCATTCGACACGTAAATCGCCTCATCCGTGTCAGGCTCTAAGAACAAACGCATATATATGTTAATACGATACCGTCTGTGTTCTTTTGTGTGTTACGCTTTCCGGCAAAATTAATTGGTTGAGATTTAATTCTGGAATAGATATTTAATTTCGGAATACAAATTTACGAACGCTCCAGGTGGCATCCGATTAACATGTTCTCAGCGCTATATTTGTTATTAATTCTATAAAATTAAGGGTTTATCTTTCAAAAGTTGTTCAGAAGTAATTGATATTAAGTTAATCCGTGGTAAAAAACGATAACAAAAATCTCTCGGCCGACGGGGACAAAAATGGAGCAATTATTTGTTTTTTTCATTGTTTATTTTTTTACATTTGTTTATTGAGAGAGAGAGAGAGAGAGAGAGAGCGAGAGACGCTAATGTTTTCGGTAATTGAAATATTATTGCTACTACTACAACATTTTCATGTATCAAAAACCAAGATGCATATATGTTATGAAACCTCGAACTTCATGAAAACCTTGACGTTACAGATCAAAAAGGTGACACGTTATTAGCGAAACGAAACTGGTTTAGTACATAAAATGTGTTTATAAAAAAATTAAATCTAATATATATATATATATATATATAAATATACATTAAATGAGAGTTCCTTTTTCTAAATAAATTATTGCTATTACAAACTTGTTTTAACTAAAATAGTTTCATGAAAAACTATTTTTGGCACATAAAATATTTTAATCTATATATTAATACGATAGCGCGTGTGTTATTTTCTGCATCACGTTTATTTTATTTCTTCCGAGTGTTTGTCGTTTAACTGTTATGCATTTCCATGTCTTGTAATAAATAATTTTACCAAGAATTCTTCATAAGTTTTGGTTTCGGTTTCGAAACTGTACAATCATTAACCGTTATCCTCGAGTGGCTTCCAGGCCTTGATAAGTGGTGACTCCTACGTAAAAAAGTCCGTGTAATAAATTTATCGAACCACCTCTGTGTAGCCTAGAACTCTAGGGGGACCTGCTGCGAATCCTGCTGGTTACACACGAGGTCACCGAAAATTGCGATGACCTTCTGACAGATTATCGTCTCAGTGATAACGTCTCCGTCGATTTCCTTTTCTTTAGCTCAGAGGAGAAAAAGTCTTTCCGTTACATCATGGATGTGGCTCCTCTTATTTGAAAGGACAGTCATGCCCTTATATTGTAGACACATTTCGGCCATAGTCCATCACAATAGCACTCGAGCGCATGCAATCCTCATCTTCCTTAATTATTCTGGCCTTCGTTTTCATAGCATATTTATATTTTCTAAGATATCTTTTTTAAGCTACAAATCTTCCATCTTAAGTGCAATTTTGTGTATCTCTCTTGCATTTGTATCCTCGAGTACATATGGTATGTATATTTTGCAATTATTTGTTTTTTCAGGAATCCCACCGATCCTGTAATTACTGAAATGTTGGAGATTTTCTTAGTTCCGGTTTCTTGTCATGTCGTACATAACACCTGCGTATTCTATTTCCTTTTCTCTCTCGCTCCTTTTTAATCCAGCATTAACTTCTACTAAGGTTGGTTCTTTCCCCTTCTCTTCAAATATTTCTGTGTCAGATTTAACATAATCAGTTTAACAGGTACGTAGCTATATAAATTGTATAGTTATAGTGGCTGCTGTATGGCTTATTTCCAAATGATCTCTCTTTTATAGGTTCCCAGGACATTCTGCTACATTGGATATTCAACTTTTTATATATGGTTCCCTATGATATTTACGTCCATTGTAACGTATTGTGTTGTAGCCGTCCTCAAGTAGAACCTTACAGCTAGATGTTAGGCGATTTACACTCTCTAATTCTGTGTGGCAGACCCCTGCATTTGTTTTAATTGCTGAGCTACTCATTTTCTTTAAAGCATTGCCCATCAAGCCTTGTACATGTATATCATAGGAGAAACGGATAAACTGTCGCATGATTTGATTGGCAAATCAGACAGAGCTTTGTGTTTCTTGTTGACACTGAAACCTAATTTAAGGGTCTATGGTGTGTTTAATCATTTGTATAGTGTAGGAAGGAAATCTTGGGCTGATAAGTTTGGCATATCGCAATTGTAACGTTTTGTGCGCTTTTTCATTTATATTATCATAGGTTAAACGCGGTAGAGATGGTTCTTGTGAATAAATTTGATGAATAAGTACATAATGACATAAAAAAATGTTATAAAAATGTAAGGTATATTAATGAGAAAGAAAAAATAAATAAAAATGTGAAAACCCCCGTCTTTATGAAAAGAAAAAAAAAGAGGAAATTGAATTTTTTCCACCTAGTTACATCACTCTTTAAACGGAAATGCATCGTATTCTTTCATTTCCAACATCCGGTTTAGTCATCTAATTTCTTCAAGGTCCCCCATAGTAATCATGTGTACTAAAGAAATGTTAAGTACTAAACGTTTCATGTAAATACGTTGTGACGTAATGCACACCTTAAAAGCGCTGTTTTAAGGCCGCTTGCAAACGACATGGTGTCTAAATAATGAAACCATAGATAACAAAATTACTAAAAATAAAAAGTTACAATGCATATCAAACGGATACTGATATCAGAAGTTTCAATTTTTTAAAATGACACACAATCAATGAAAGTATAGCCAACTTATAAAGTCAAAGGTGGCGATTGAATGGATTTGGAAAATTTATGCATATTCTACGTTTTTTAGTTTGCCTGTCTTTGAATTTTATCTCAGAAACTACGGGCTTACCTGGCTGAAATCTTGTATGCCCATTAATGATGAAGTGCAGCGAGCTATGTATTATGTTATCCGCTTCATGCACAGCTTAAAATAATAATAATTAATAATGTTGATCATTATAATAATTGAAAATTGGCCGATCTCATGTAAATGTTGTAGTGACTATTATAATAATAAGGTGCAGCAAACTACGTGTTATGGAATCTCTTCAATGCACAGTTAGAGATTAATAGGAATTAATAGGGATTAATAAGCACAATCCTACATTTACTCTAGAAGTTTTTGGGAAAATACTAGGTCGATCTCGCAGAAATATTGTGTGTACTTATGTGGTCATAAGATTAAGGGAAGTACGTGTTATGATTTCTGTACCATGCAGGAAGGAGTCGGTAGTATTTAAGAGACCAATGTAACCATATTTCATCAACAATTTAACATAATAAAACGTGCTATAAATTTTGTTCGTTTTTAACGCACTAAATTTTTTTAATGCTTTATACTTCTCGATAACTAGCGCGTGAAAAATAACATATCAACGCAATAACTAATTCAAAAGCTTTGACGCATCGGTAATAAAAGTGGAATGCCTTTTTTTTTGTAAAAACGGTTCATTATTTACCAAAAATTGAAACCCATTAAAGACGAAGGATTAGTGTGATGATCAATTTGGTGATTGGACAGTGCTATAAAAGAATTAGGAACTAAAAATTATTCACATTTGTTGACATTGAACATAAAAACGACCAAGATATATTATTTAACGAAACATTCCCGTCCCACCCCATACAAGTAAAGGTTCCAAGATGTGAGAAAGCCTTGTATTCCAATAGTTTCTTCCCCAAAACTGCTAAACTTTGGCATTCCCTTCCGGGTTCCTGCTTCTCCAACTGTACTGACATGCAGAAATTAAAGTGCAATGTGAACAAACATCTCGCTGCTCAACTCCTTGCAACTCATGTCCCCGATAGTAGCCCCATACATTAAAGTAGCACTGTGCCTTGTTTGGGGTGAAAATGTAAAAAAATCGTATTCAATAGGTATGAATGTCTTGTAAATAAATAATTTTCATGCCTTTGTATTTTATTCATAAACATAAAAAATAATAGATTTTGGCAATGTTGGAAGCAAGAGAAGTTTTTTTGCAGAGAATTTTATTCGGGTGAAGGACAAGCTTGAAGATTCATTAAGCATCTATCATGCAAATATCCGTAAAGTTTTGTATTCTGTCAATACAACGATGAGGGCTTCGAGCTACACCGTTCATGATGTGGAAGCAGTGCGTCATTTAGGGACGAATATCACTCTTATTTAGACAGAAGACTGCATCAGAAGTCTGAGACACATATATTATTAATTTAGTTTGCACGTTTTATAGAAAATCATTCATGTCATGTAGAAACACAATCAATGCTATAAATAATTCATTACTTACGATTATAACAAAATTGATGAGCTGCTTTTTCCCCATAATAAGAAAGTGATGTCTATTACATAGCTTTCCGAACAAATCAGCGTACAATCAGGTACAAATACCAAGATGCGATATAAGGATGAAGATATTATAGGTTGAGCTCGTACAATTTTCCTATTTACGTATCTTCCTACGATGGCAAAGACACAAGGTTGTTTTAAATGTGGATAACATCCAGTTGCGTTTATAGAGGCACTCTGGATAGAAACAACGACAGAAATTGCCTCAGTCATGAAATATTTCTCCTCAACTGACCAGAGACAGAAAAGGTTTGTGTAATATCATAATTGACACTACTGTGATCATAACCCGAACGCGTGCATTATTTTTGTACTAGTGTCAACAGTAATATAAAAAAGGGAATCGTTAACAGTAGTCTGTTTCTGTAGTTTTAGTTATATCATGTGCTGTTTATATAAATTCGGATTTCGTATTAATATATATATATATATGTGTGTGTGTGTGTGTGTATGTGTATGTGTGTGTATGTGTGTGTATGTGTGTGTGTTTTTTTCGTCAGTAAAATATTCCTATTTCAATTATTGATTAACACAAAGGGTGGAGTATGATTGACAAATTATATATACATACATTTATATGTATATATACATATATATATATATATATATATATATATATATATATATATATTCAGCAATGTGATTGATAATTTAAAATTCAAATTAAAATTAAATTAAAAATCCGTTTCACAAGAAGAAACAACAACTAAATCAATCATTTGTACGATCGTTTCGGAAAACAATGTTTTTATTGTGGTAGACATTAAGCAACGGACAATAATTTTTACATATAGTATTTAAAAAAAAAAACAAAGTTTCCTCATCAGCAAAAGTATTGGGAAGGGTTTTTAATATATGTAAAAGACACCATAAATAAACCTAGTATTAAATGTAAGGCGGATGCATCTGGAAAAAATTAAAATAGACGGTATGTATTTACTTGACAAGCAAATTAATATGGGTTAAAGATAGAAATAAAATAGAATAAAATAGAATACATACCGTTTATTTTAATTTTTTCCAGATGCATCTACCTTACTTTTAATACAAGGTTTATTCATCTATGCATGTATGCATGTATGTATATTTGTTTTCCTTATTTTCCAAGCAAATATATTGTGAGCAAGATAATAATATTAATGATAACAGAGAAAAAAACAACGACAATTAGAGCAACGACACAATAGTAATAAGAGCAGCCCTAGATGTTCTGAAACAAGTCAAAATAGTTACGGCTGAGTGCTGGGAAAAATTATATATATATATATATATATATATATATATATATATATATATATATACTAAATAACAGATGGAGAATAAAAGCTACATAGAATGTTATTATATCATAATAAGAAAGTAAATGGATAAAATTCACATAGGAATTGCTCTTCTTAACCGTGTATATACAAATCTCAAAGAATCGCCCCTTTCATAATTAACGAAGCTAAATCTTTACTCTCCTAAAATATAATTAATTATAGAGAAATCCTGGCACCAACTTCCCAAAGATTTTCCTTAAAGTACCACCATGAGAAAAAGTTCAACAATGACTTCTCAATCATATTATAACACTATAAGCTGGTCACTGAGCTGTCATACCTCAATGACGGGCTGATAGTGGTATAAGACAAAATACTCCTTTAATTCAGGAAAAAAAGTAAAACGAATACTGAACAGAATAATATTTAGCATAAAGAAGAATATCCGTTTTTCTTGTGTTCAATCATCAATCTTCCAGAAAACTTAAAAATACACTAACTTAAAAATGTCATCACTTTCAGCATAGACAATTACTACCAGTCAGCACCCCTAATCTTATTTAATAAAGCTGTATATTATATCTAAAGTAATTCAAATCTTACTGATTTAGAAATGCAGGTAAAATTCTAGCTAGAAAAAGCTATTCTAGTATGTGAAAGCAAAGACCTGAAAGTATAACCCTGATAAGTTCGATATAGTCATACGTTCACTGACTAAATCCCGGCTACTGATCAGCTTAATTTATTTCTCGTACATGAGTTGGAATTGAAATTTGCAGGGATATCTGTACAGGTGGGGTGCACTATTTCTCAATAGAGTTTGACTTAGATTATAGTATTATAAAACAAAACAATCAATGAACTAAAGAATTTCTTTGGAAAATTAAGACTTGCTATAAACCACGGAACATTAGTGAAACCCCCAAATTTCATAGATTTACGCTAAACACAGGTTCGTATAGACTATACCGTGACCCTAAACCTTGTATAAATTCTATCATTCCATCAGTCTCGAGCAGAATTTCTTTACTATCTGTTACAGTTATATCTCATAGGATTAGCGAATCGCTCTTGATATATCAAATGCCTTTGATAAGGTATATCATAAAGGACTACTTCACAAGATCTCAAGCTATGGTATAGTTGGAAATGGCTTTTTAATTATTAAATCATTTCTCTTTAATAGGTTCATAAGAGTAGTGGTTGATGGGCAGAAATCAGAAGCTCTCAGTATCAATGTTGGAATCCCTCAGGGGTCCATCCTGGGCCCAACTCTCTTCCTGATCTACATAAATGATTTTCCAAATCACATCCTTACATCATTCGTAGACATTTATGCTGACTACACTGCCATCTATAGTAGCACATCAAATGCCGTAAACGACCAAGTTCTCTCTGATTCTCTTCCATCCGATCTTGAGCATATAATACAATGGGGAAAGAGGTGATTGGTTACTTTTAATGCATCTAAAACCAAGCTTCTATCTCTACACCATCTACACTGTGATTCCAATCTGGCATCGGTTGAAATGAATGATTCTCGTTTTGTAGAGGCTTCATGTTTTGACAAACTGCTGGACTTGACCTTTATTCCCGATCTGAAATGGAACACGTATATCAAATCCATTGCAAGGTCGCTGGAAAAATGGTGGAGTCCTTCTACCGCTCCAGTAGATATCTCACTCCTTATGCAATTCTCTATCTATATAAAAGCCAGGTACGGCTAACACTGGAGTACTTTTGCAACATCTGGACAGAAACTGCTAGAAGAAGCTTATTCTGCCTTGGCAGAGTTCAAAATAGACGTCGTAGCTTAGTGGGGGTGCCCTTTTCTCTTCCCTGCAACCTCTTCTCTACAGAAGAGACGTTGTGAGCCTGTCTCTATCGTTATTTTCATGGCAAGTGCTTAGCTGAGCGTCAATCTATTGTCCTCCCTCGCCAAACTTCCAGGAAACACACTTATCTAGCCAACACCACTATCAATAATTTCCCACACTCTTTATCTATGCATAAACCTAAATACAGATTCCATGAACAAAACTTCTTTCTTAGAAATTCACGCCTGTGGAACTCTCTTTCGACTGCCTGTTTTCCAGCTGATTACAATCTGATTATCTTCAAGTCCAACGTAAACAAGTTCTTGATGAACCGCCCCCCTAAGTAATCCAATTTACACAATTTCCACTACTTATGTTTAATATGCTATAACTACATTGACTAATGTATAACCATTAGCCCTTATCCTCGAGTAGTGATTTCTGTGTAAAAAACTCAAACATTTGTAACATTGTTCTGGCAAACTCAGGATATGTAGAGAATATATTCAATAAAAAATAATAACAGAAAATGTAGAAATTCACCAGTATAGTCATTCTTAACATGACTAGTAAGCAAAGTAAACATAAAAGTAGAATTACTACTACTAATAATAATAAATATCGGAAGAAAGAACCGTCAATGAATATAGAATACTACAGGCAGAAGAAAAATGTATTGTTTAACCTTACGAATGAAGTAAAACTAATATAAAAAGGCAGTGCGAACTCCTTCAAACACCTACACAGGTACAACACTACTTAACAAACACTTCAGAAAATGTATTTTACAACAATGATCAACATATCCCAGACAATTATAAATACTACTACTAAAGCAATACGTTAATTAAATTTAAATAACCATTCTGCACCGGACAACGCTGATGGCACGGCTATAGTCACTGAGCCTAAAGGATTTAATGTCATAAATTTTAAAAACGAAAATATTGACCATTGTAGACACGAAAATAAATTTATGTATCGAAATTTCATGAACTATCTAAAAGACACGCTCTCAATTTAGATCCATGCTTATCTGCCTCAGACTCCTCTATATAACTATTAATTGTCTCTAAGAACCCATAATTGACTAAATTATAACACCATAATCACCTGGCCTACTTATATCAGAAAGTTAAATAACTTTCTCGCATTTATCTCCACTGTAACTTCTCATTAAAATACCGTAATAATCACCAGAACATCTTCTTGAATATGTGTGCATAATCACTGTTACAACTGATATCCCACTCTTAGTAACCTATAAAATACTGCGTCTATGATGTTCCTCTAAATATAAACTTTCATTTAATATAGATGGTATTGAATTTCAGATCACTAGGGGTTTCTCAATGTATTATCCTTTAATTATATGGCATCCTCAATATACCTGTTTTCTAATTATCCGACCTGTCTGAATTCATTTTCCTAATGACCATAAATAACGCCTTTATCTGTAACTTCCATTTATATAACTAACTTATATTTTAATTATGTCTTTGTTGATTTCCATAATTTGTATATCTTACTCATGTCTATGCAGCAACTATCGACACCTATAATCTATTGCTTAATAATCTCCCTTCTCTTCGCCTTCTATACGACGCCCCAGCGAAACAGGATTCGCTTGTAAAGATGATCAGCGTACTCCCTTTCCACTCGTGCTAATGGAAATACCTATTATATTTATGCTATATTTATTTTTTATTCCCATCTTCTTTCTTCGTCCTTCTCCGTTTTTCTTCATTCTCTCTTAACACAGTTGGATTTTTTTCCTGTTTGCACTTTATTAAATAAATTTCAAATATCTTCAACTTTCAGAGTTTTCAGCGATTCCATCTATTTCTATACGACGCCGATATATTTTGAACTCTGAGTCAGTTTTTATTATTCTACACTTGAGGATTGCTACGACAAAAAAAATCAGGATTCAAACGCATCTAGACGCAGAAACATCCCATCAGTTTAACCATGCGTAGCTATCTAAAAATTTCAGATATTTACCTAATGAATAATTTCTCTATTTCATTGTGGACTACTGCCATGAAATAAAATTTCCTCCAATATATGTCCGATTCGAATAAATTACTTTACATCTGGTATAAAATATTATTTAATCACCTCGAGCCCTAAAGTTTTTCATATTTTTTATTATGTTTATCCTGGCTTATATACTATAATTGCTCCATATTGATTTGTTTATCTACTATGCCATATTATCATTTTATTCTTTTCTCTCTCTTATTTATTTATTTATTTTCACTATTTTTAGCAATCCTTGGCATTTTTCTGTAAAAATTTAGCATCACTATAATCACTGAATTGCTCCACTTTAGCAATTATATAACTGCTATACCAACTTCCTGTTTATAAATTGTTTTATCCTCCGTGTCTAATTCAGGTGTGGGATTTCCCTATATCCGTAAGCTACTTTTTTCTCGTCTGATGATAAAAAGCATTAGGCTTGGAAATGCCTTGGTATAAACAGCGATTATAACCCATATATGATGTAATCTGACAAAGGAATTTATATATAACTATATTTTTCTCAGTTTGCCTTAAATTGTATATATATATATATATATATATATATATATAGAGAGAGAGAGAGAGAGAGAGTAGTTTTCTTATTGCACACTGTTAATAACCTCGTAAAAATTAATTGGGTTGTGTCGATGTGATCATTCTGTATATATATATATATATATATATATATATATATGTATATATATATATGTTTGTATGTGTGTTTGTGTGTGAGTGCACATGTCTTAGTAAATGTATTTATGCATAAGATTATTGTGCACATAGAACGCGTTGCATATGTGTTCACTTAGTCTTGATGTATTTCTCATCAAAAGTCCTTGAAAAGCAACAGTTGATTTGAAACTCGCCTTATACGAAAGAATTCAATCAATTTCCTCGATTATCTTTTTTTCGATTGGCAGTAAAAAATTACAAACATAAAGATGAATGAAAAAAAATCAATCAAAATCCATTCATTTTCATTCCAATTCCTGCTTTGCAGACGACGGATATTAATTTCCGAATGAAAAAAATAAACTTTCCAGACTTTGAAATGGAAATATAATTGCGAGAAGGATTATGTCCGGTTATTTCCTTTCAATCTTTCTGGATTACTGCAGATAATTTATGAGACTTTAAACTCAGAAATCCATCATTGAATGATATAGACACTATTTTTATATCACATACGGTGTAACATACATTAACTGGATGATGCTGATGTTTTCTGGGAAATGGCAAACACAAGATTACCGTAGAATTTGAATCTATGCACTTATGCTATCCGAATTAATTCTATTATATTTCTGAATTTGTGAGATGTCATACCCATTGTTAGGATTACATGGATTACGGTTTTTACCTGGACGGTTATTTTCACGTTTCGGCCAATGAGATTTCCAACATTCTTCAGGTTTGTATCTACGAAAACTGGAATCTTTCCGTCGAACTAGGGAATCAGCACGTACCTTTTTTTTACATGGAGGTCACCACTTATCAAGGCCCGGAGGCCACTCAAGGATAAGAGTTATTGCGTGTACAATAATCAATGAGATAGTATTGTATTAATCATTAATATTGGAGATTTGATAGTGTCTTACTTAAGAGGGTGGTTTGTCAGGAATTTGTTTATGTTGGACTTAAAGACATCCAAGTTGTAGTCAGGTGGGAAACAGGCAAACAGAAAAGAGTTCCACAGTCGTGCACTTCTGAGAAAGAAGTTCTGCTCATGGAATCTACGTTTGGTATTAGGCACTGATAACGCGTGGGGAAAATTATTGACAGTAGTTTCAGCCAGACGGGTGTTTCTCGTGAAAGATTGGCGAGGGGGGACGAGAGATTGGAGGTCAGACGAGCACTTGCCATGAAAATAACGATAAAACAAAGACAGGCTCGCAACGTCTCTTCTGTGGGAAAGAGGCTGCAGGGAAGAGAAAAGCACATCCCCCACTAAGTTACGAAGTCTATTTTGTACTCTGTCAAGGCAGGACAGGCTATTTTTAGCAGCTCCTGGCCAGATGTGGCAGCAGTACTCCATCCTTTGACGTACTTGGCTTTTATACACTGAGAGAGAATTGCATCAGTAGTGAGATATCTTCTGGAGCGATAGAAGAATCCTACAATTTTCCCAGCGTCCTTGGCAATAGACCCAATGTACGTGTTCCATTTCAGATCAGGAGTAAAGGTCAAACCCACACAGGTTTGTAAACGCAGATCTTAATCCTGTATGTGATGCCGCGATCAGACCACAGTCTCTTCTCCAACGTTCCAAAAGCGGGTTTTAGTGTCGAGATAGTCATCCTTCGAACTACCAAGGTACACAAATGAATCAACTACTCCCAGTCTAGCACCACAGACTATGGTGTTCAGCTCCACATGTAACTGGCCCGATGCAGGAGTGAACATCACCTTTCTTTTAGACTTATTGATCCTCAGACCAAAGGCAGTGCAGAAGTCAGCAAAGCTATCCATTATATGCTCCATGTAAGTCTCAGTGTGCGAGAAAAAAACAGTGTTGTCTGCATACAGTAACTCCTTAACTAAGACATGATGCAGCTTGGTTCTGGCCTTAAATAGTCTAAGAGTAAAAATGCGACCTGTGGCTCGAAACTTTAATATGACACTCCTATCGCAATTTCGAAACGCATGAGCAAGTAGAGCAGCAAAATATATAGAGAAAAGAGTAGGGGAAGGAATATCACCTTATTTGACACGATTGTCAACTGAGATTCCATCTGACAATTTTCCGTTAAACGAGACTCCAGCTTTCATGTCCCTGTGCAGTTCCTTGAATATTCTTACAAAGGTTGGAGGACACCCTACTTTCTCTTAGATTAAATAGAGAGCATACCTGTTTACGATGTCAAAAGCTTTGGTTAGATCCACAAACACTTGATACAGTGGTATCTGTTGTTCAATGCATTTTTTCTAGACTTGCAGGGCTGGAAACATCATATCCATTGTTCCTCTGCCAAACCTAAAGCCACTTTGTGACTCTGGAATAGCATTAGGACAAACATCCTCCAAAGATGAAATAACAATAGTGGATAAATATAACGGATCAGATTAAAAAGGCATTTGACACAAAGAATTCGAAGGAATTTTATGGACTCCCGTGCCAAGTATTTAGTCCTCCTACGTCCCTTGGTGTCGAAAGGCAGTTCTGTTGTCATTAAAGATCCAGAATATATCTTGAAAAGATAGCAAGAGCGCTTTACTGATATGTTTAACAATCCCTCAGCAGTAGATGCTGATGCAATTGATAGCCTACCACAATAAGATATCATATTCAGAATGGATCGTTTGCCTAGTCTGGTTGAGGTGCAGTTGACTATCGCACAAGTCAGCAGTGGCAAGACACTTGGTTTGGATGGTGTCCCGGTGGAATTTCTTAAGATTGGAGGTGCCAATATTGCTAATGCTATTCTTGGTTTTGTTGAGAAAATCTGGGAAGGTGCTCCTGTTCCACATGTTTAGATTTGTGGCGATGTTCTTGATGGTTGATCTTCTGGATAAATGAGATGAAGAATATATGAATATATTTTTTTATTGGAAACCTGTTATATAAAAAAGCATTTGTTTAAACTTCGAATCACGTAATATTTGAATTTAATTTCATTCAAAGCTTGTTAAAATAATATTGTTTTTAGGATTCTGTTTTGTTTGTCATTTGAAGGAAAAAAAATCAAGAATAATTTATTATATTATTTTTTTAACATTATTATATTGATTTTTGTGTCCAATTTTATTTACAACTTTAAGATGATTTTAAAAAAATAACAGGATTTTATGTATATATATTTATATATGTATATATAAATATATATATATATATATATATATAAATATATTTATTAATTAGTTGATCTTTTCCGCTTTAAAAAAATGTTGAAATTTTTATCGACCTACATTTATTTTTGTTAGTTTTCGTACATGAAATATTTAGGGGGGGTACACCTAAAAAATAACTCTAATATATTTAATGAAACCTACTTTTTATATGTAAGTTTATTTAATAATGAATAAATATCGAAAAATCCAGGAAAATATGACTATTATTTGATTTTTGCTAGATTTTTAAAACATGGGCGTGTTTTAAGAGGAACGATGTTTAAAGCGTCGATTTTTATCTCGCATCTTCATTATTTTTGTATGCTGAAAAATTTTTTTAAAACATAGTAGCTGTTTATTTGAAGCTTCTTGTTTTAAATAGTAAAAAGTTAGGATGATAATATTAAATTAAATTACAGTTACATCGTGTTACATACAAGCGCGCGTTGGAAGTATCTCATGGGTTTAAATAAAGTAGATAGGTTTGTTATTAATGTGGTATTTTTGTATATAGCTTCAGGTAGAGTATATGTCTTAAGTCTGCCGATCTTTAAATAATATCTATGAGTCTATCACGAAAACTGTGTGAGATCAGTTAAGTTAAAATTTAGTTGCATATATGTTTATTCTTTATATATATATTTACATTAGATATTTGACTAGTAGATGAATACATTAATTTTATTTATTTTTTTAAAGTATGTTTAGTAATACTTGTTAATGATAGGCAGACATTATAAGAGTGTGTGCTGTGAGTTATCTAAGTATGTGATGATGATTTAATGTAATTTGCGAATTTATTAACGGGAGTGTTGGTGCATATGAAGACTTATATTTTAAGACTGAAGATCTTGCGGAATAATATGCTATATTATTTTTTAACAGAGTGAGGGCTTTCGGATCTCTGTACGAAGAGGGTACATATAGATTAAGTGATATTGTTATTGCCGGCCAATTTAGCATGTAATAATTTCCATTTTGGAGGACACTACCTTAATATCTCATTTATAATGCCCATGCAACTTATAAAAGTGGTCATTGATTGTACGACGTGCCTTCAATAAATTTCCAGTCATTTTTGTACAAGCATTAAAATTTATTTTAGACTCTTGGAAATTCAGTATGTTATTGCAATACATCTTATGAGATGATTGGCCAATTTTTTTGATTTCAGGTTCAAATAAACGGTTGCAGTAGGAAATTAATATACAATCTACAAAAACATGATTTCACAGCTTGTGAATTTCAAAAATGCAATTTAGACATAAGAACAAATTAGAATGGCGATATGCATTAAAATCCTGTTTTAAATCAAGAAAAAAAATGCCCCAAAACGTATGAAATGATTCAGGCTGCTTTTGGATCATCTTGCATGAATCGAGCATCAGCTTTATATGGGGATAAGAGATTCAAGATAAGCAGGGTGTATGTGAGGGATAATGAGAGGTGTAGGAGGAGTAAAGAAGGCAAAACACCAAAATTGATTGGCCAAATAAAGAGTTTCGTAGATAAAGACCGTCGTGTATCTATGGAGACTGTATGTATCTAATATCAGTGAGGGAACTGTACACGCAATTATTCGCGAGGAACTGATGTGGATGATTTGTGCGATATTTTCCCAAGTGTGCTTAAAGAAGATCAAAAAGAAACACGTTGTCATGACCAAGATGGGCATCACGGCAGTTCCTCACCCTCACTATAGTCCAGACATTGCTACCTGTGACTTTTGGTTATTCTCAAACCCCAAGGAAAACCTTAGAGGCTGTTGTTATGAGACAAGGCTGTAACGAGAGTCATTGACATTTCCACAAGAGGACTTCCATGTGACCTTCCAGAAGTTGTTGGAACAGTATTCCAAGTGCATTGCAGTTGGAGGAGATTACTTCGAAGGGGACTAGAGTTTCATTTGTGTATTATTAATAAAAGTGCTCAAACCATCTACTATTTTGGCCAGTTGTATACAAATCACAAAAGGGATAGGCGCCTCTTCCTACTTTGAAGGTGACAAAATGTTCAACAAGAGAGATTACAGATGCATTGCTGTACAATTCATGCTCTCTACTGATTCAAGATATGACAACTGGACGATTTGTAGTCATCGCTAGATAGCCACTTACTAAAGGAACGTGCTAGGGTGATAAAAACAAAATTTCCGGCCAAGATTATGGTTTTTGGTGTTGTTTAAAATAAAGGCAACATCGTGTTATCTAACATCGAAGTCTGCTTGAAAGTCCACACCAAAGTGTACCTTAATGTGCTGAAGAGTGTGGTGTTCTTTTAGTATAATCTGATGGCCACGGGCAGACCCTGGCTTTGGCAGCAGGACTCGGTCTCTGCACACGTCCAAAGAAATCCAGGCTCGGCTTCAGAAGGGGTGCTACGATTTTGTGCCCTTCTCTCACTGGCTCCCGCCTTCACTGACCTGAATCCGCTGAACTACTTAGTTTGTTTATACGTCAAGAACATCACCAACATGACCTCCCACAACATTAAAGCCAGCATGATCGCTGCCATTCGCGGTGTTTTCGACAAGCCCACGCTGGCGCTTATTGAAAAGGCATGCTCCCAGTTCTGACCCGGTATCGAGGCGGTAATTGAGGCTGACGACGGCAACATTGAATAGATGTATGCTCTGTTACATAATAAAGTGACCTGAATGGATTTTTTAATAAAAGTTTTAAAGTAAAGCTGTAGAGTCATTTTGTTTAAGGTGACAATTTTATCATGGCACTTTGTATTAACCGAATTCGCAGACAAAACAAAATTCATTTAATTATCACGTTTAAACAATCTAATTTTATTTTTTTACTAGCCTGAGTGCCCGGCATTGCCCGGGTGTTTGAAGGTGTGTGCTGAGAAAAAAAATGTGGTATTAGGCAGGCAGGTTCGAACTCCTACCGCGAAAGAGAGAAAAGAATGTGAAAAAAAATGGTGACGTCTTTGCCGTAGCGTCCATAACAAAACCGGAAGTGGCAAATATTTAAATTAAGGAAAGTCAATCGAAAAGAGGGGATTACTTTCGAAAATATCGGTGAAAAAAGCGACCTCTCTATGTAGAAAAATGCCCAGTTGAGAGTGAAGGATTAAATATTTTTAGCCAGTTTTTCAATCTTAGTCGTCCGAAAGGTCGAGCTTCAAAACGATATCGACGTCGTGAAAATCCGTCGCCTCTGTCGAAAGCTTTAGGTATACATAAATACATACATACATAATACATTTAAACAGACAGGTGATATTATATTATAGATTAGACACGAGTTATTAATAAATAATTCGTGGATGCAATGTTATTAATATGAGACGTTTTGTTTAGATTACTGTTTTTAATCGATTAAAATTTAATAATTCTTCTTTGTTTCAACATGAAGGTTATGTAAGATTAGAAAAATTTCTTCAGTAGAGGAATTAGGAACAGAAACGGATCGCGCTGTATTATTATTACATCACTTATCTCGTTAAATTAACACATTGTAACTTAAATGATAATTTTGTACTAAGTACATTAAATAACTATTCCACATTTATTCGTGTAGCTTGAAAAATAATTAGTATCAAATAATTGTGAGTTAATTTGGATATATATATATATATATATATATATATATATATATATATATATATATATATATAACAATATCGATCGTTGCTGTTTTTAATTCTACCTTCGAATTAACACGAATACATGTATGTATTTATCTGTACATCTCTTCTATTGAGTTGGTTCTATCACTAAGACATATTAAAATGCGTTTTTTCCCATTAATATCATTAAAATTAATCTCTTAATATAGACATGCGAGCGACTTCGGGTCCCATGGGGCAGTAAAATTATTCTAAAATTCGATGGTGTATTTATGTAAATAAATAAAATTATTCTAAAATTCGATGATGTATTTATGTAAATGTTCGAAGATGGCCCTAGATTAAACATTATCACAGGTATAGAGGCGTGATAATGTGGTGTTCGTATTGTTGTTATAGGAGTTAGATTCTCCAAAGGGGTATTTGAAATGATAGATGACGTTGGTACATTCTAGTGGTTTAACAGGAGATGGGGGGGTTGCTTTTAATAACTAAGTTTTAGGGTTTAATTTTTTTATAATAAATGATGATTCTAACGTGATCGTTTTCAACGGGGAAGACGTACGTATGGATGATGTTTTTATAGTGATTTCTTCTATCTATAATTGTATATATATAAATAACATTGTATATGTCTGAAGGAAAGGTTTTTATCAACCTCTTAATTTTTGGTCTACAAACTCTAAACTTGATATATTTGATATGTCGATTCTGGAAGCTTTGCGATTTTGTTTTTCGCAAATAAAATAACTGCTGAGAAGTTAGAATTGAAAATAAAACAGTTGACCTTCGCAGCAATAAATCAACTAAATTCCTAAATTCTGTGCATGTGCAAATCTACATCGACAATTTAAACAACGTCATTAGCGTATCAATCGCATTAATCGTGGCTCAGCGGTTAACGAATTAGACTGGAGAGTTATATGTTTCGGTTTCAGTTCTAACAGACGACACCCAAGTAATAGTCTTTACTTTTGCAATAACTACTATATATATATATATATATATATATATATATATATATATATATATATATATATATATATATATATTGGATACAAAAATAATCTTTAAAGTATTGGTCCTATAATATTAAATAGGAAATATTATCTGCATGATTTTAAATATATATATATATATATTAAAATTATTAAATTAAACTTATAAATATACTCTGTGAGCGACTTTACATATGTTTACTAATTTGCATATTTCTTTATAAATCGAAATTTCATTTATTATTAGTTCATTTTTATGGTATATTTGAAGATAATTAGTTTCAGTAAACTCAGAAATCCAGCTGAGTGCTCAATTATAAGGAATATCCGAAAATAAGAGCGGATTTATATTTTGTGCGCAGAAAATTGTTAGAGGAGACAAGTCTTGGTATCGTCGGTTTAAAACTTGATAATTAGGGCCATTTTAGATACCCATATCAAGCGCTCTCCAGCCAATAAATATATATATATATATATATATATATATATATATATATATATATATATATATATATATATATATGCGTGCTTTAGAAGTCTTCCATCCTAAATGCTACGCAACTCTGCACAATTTAAAAATATTCATAAATAGAACTGAGCGCAATAGTTATATATATATATATATATATATATATATATATATATATATATATATATATATATATAAAGAGAGAGAGAGAGAGGGAGAGAGAGACAGAAGGAAAAAAGAAAGAGTGAAAGAGAGAGAGGGCGAGAGAGAGAGACAGAGAAAAAAGATAAAGTTGAGTTGGGTTTTTTTTTGCACACTTACATTGACATTGAAAGCTACTATTAATTTTTTAATCTTTAATCATAGTATAATTTTATGTATCTGTTTACGCCCGAAATTTTGTTCATTTCTCAGATTAGAAATTTCCACGCGATAAACGATACACCTAAACTTTCCATCTGAAAGAAGGTCATAATGCCTAGTAATATTCGCTGCAATTATCTGAATTTGTTGACAATCCCAAATAACACAAACACGTTGTTTCTGTTTATGTTTACGTCTAACGTTTATCAGGATAGCAATATAAAAAAAAATATTTATAATAAACCGATAGAAACTATTCTTCCGCAGTGTGTGTAACAGAAACGAAATCTAATGGACAATTGAACACAAAAATACCTTGTTTTGTTCCATCGCCGTTGACCTCCAGATGATATCGAATTATGCGGCAGGCAATAAAGCAAACCTCTTATCGGAAGCTGGAAGTAATACATTGAAACATGGTTTCCTATTACTGTTGAAGCTATATTTAAGCTGGTAGGTAAACACAGAAATGAGAAAGATATTCAATTATGCCTTGAATGTAAAAGTACCGCAACTGTTTTATTGAATACACTATTGAATTGTATTATTATTGTATTATTCAAACGCTCTTTAAAAATGTTACATTTTTAAATGTTTAAAAAGTAAAATAAGAAATAAATTGGCGGCAATAATAATTCTGTGATCAAGCGAAAATGCAATATATAATGTTTCAAAAGAAAGAACAAAGAAAGGTAAATTGGATTAGTCATGTAAAAATTATTTAAACGACTATGAATATGTTTGTTATTGACTGCAAAGACTGTAGAATGTTTGAAATATGTACATTTTCTAACCGAAATCTATCATTAAAATGAATGAAATAAGTATAATTCATTATCCTCATATGAGGGAAAAATAAATATTTTAATATAGTGGGCTTGAGAGGATAAGTAAACGGGAAATGTAATTATCTCTATGGACCGTTTTGTGTTCGTCGAATTCAGTTTTCTAATATAGCACTCCATCAGAAAAGAACCGTTGCCTTTAGAATAAGAAATCGGAACACCAAAAAAGTGAAAAATATCATGTTTATGTGAAAAACTAATTAACAAATCGCTTCGGTTATTTTGCTTTATAGCATAATAACTCTTTCGGAGTTGGTTAATGCTGACTATTGTCATTTTGATTAAAAAAAATATATATATTCAAGTCCTTTTTATTTTTTATGTTTTTTTTTTGTTTTGGTCGTTTGTAGAGGATTTTTTTAAAATTTTATTCCATCTTTCCAGAACATACTTGGCTTTTTTAAATAGAAATGTAAAGAAAACACCTTAACAAAAATGTTTAGTGAAGTTGACGCCTGGAAGTCAGTAATCCGGACAGTCTCCTCTAGTGTCAATAAGATATATGATAACTATTTCATACAACCGAGACATTTTATTTCAGATTCTGTCACTTTAGTGTAATTTGTGGTATTTCGTTTGCACTCGTACCCCCTCGACGTAAATACCCTCCATAAACCCGCTTAGCAATAAGACCCCACTCCCTCACTATTGATGTTCCTTAATGCCAGAAAGCTTTCTATTCTAATAGTTTATTCCTTCGAATAGCTAGAATTTGGAATTCTCTTCCCGCTGCCTGGTTCCTTAGCTGTACTGATATGCAGAAATGTAAATGTAATTTAAATAAATATATATTTAATCTTTCCTAGACATGACCCCAAATAGTAGCCCCTTATGTCCAAGTGGCGATATGCTTTGTAAGGGGTGAATATGAGTAAAAAAAAAAAAAAAAAAGATTTTCTGGAACAAAATATATTATTTTGAGTTCGTATAAAATGAAGCATTTAAAAGGATGGCAAACATTAACTATTTCATGCAATCGAGACATTTTATTTAAGATTCGGTCATTGAGAGGATATGTAAACGGGGAATGTAATTATCTCTATGGACCGTTTGTGTTCGCCGAATTCAGTTTTCTAATATAGAATGGCTACATTCCCAAACACAGTTTTCGAATATTAAATGGCGACATTGCGAGGCTCGCTGTTTGTTGTTAAATAAAGCATCTCGATCACTGTAATAGAGGTGGGTGAATGTTTACTTAAATGGATATTTGTTGAGGTCATTTGCGAGCACCGATCCTATGGGCTGGTGAGTAGAAGTGCCGAATATCAACGCGACGGGCACAGTGCTAGTCTAACCACAATGATGAATTGTGATACAAGGAAACGGTACTGTACGTGGATGACCACACACACACACACACACACACACACATTATATATATATATATATATATATATATATATATATACACGCACACAAAATACATTTCATGACCTCGATATAAATGTTGAGGATCAAACAGTCATCTATAAAATATTTGCATAAAAGAAATGTGATAATGTGCGTATGCTGCATTAAAATAGTACCTACCTTGTTGATATTTTTTCACTGGAGCCTTAGCCGAAGTTCTGAGAATAGCTCGTGTTACTCTACGATAAATATATTTTATACTCCTAGCTATTGCTTAAGTAAAAACTATGATTAATCAAGGTGGTGCTAAAAAAACATAATTAACAAACAAATAAGGAAATGACGTACATTCAACAACATTCCACATCTATTAAATCCAAAATATACTAGCAAGGATACACGACGTTGCCCAGGATTGAATGAGAATCAGCGAATATCTAACACTTCTTATAGTTTTCTTGTCATTAATATCGGAGAAATCACCTATTTGCAATTAAATCGAAGGATTGCCTATTCTAGTCGTACACCCATCGTGGTGCACCGGTGAGAAGCTTCAGATGTTTCGCCGCAGTGACTTTATACTAAATATATTGTAGTCCGCATTGCACTTTAGAGAAACTGTTATTCATTTTATAAAATTATATTTATAGAATCACTTGAATGAAAAGTTTAAACTGCAAAAGGCATTTATCGTTGGTTAATTGTGCTATCAACAGAAACATACATTTTGAGTGTGTCCCTGTCTTATCAAGGTAAACACCAGATATTTCTAAAGTGCGGTAATTACACTTCTCAAATACACTTACGATTTTCGAGTGTATAAGGGTGTTACTTTTGGTAAGAATTGGATTGTCCTTTCTTTCAGCAGATTATTTCAACGTCGGAGATCAATAAGTATCGAAGGCATTTCGATACAAAAACTATCGAAGCTCATCCGCATACATTAAGTACGTGTGATGTGTGTGTGTGTATATATATATATATATATATATATATATATATATATATATATATATATATATATATATATATAAGCTCAATTTTGGCACGGTATCTAAGATGGCCGATATGTAATGGAAATGAAATTTCTTTTCCCAGACATAGAATAACTTTCCCTTGTTAATGACATCAGATGGAAATCGCATCTGGCAAGTTTATGGGAGGAAAATTTCTATGAAAACATAAAATAATAGAATTGTTATCTAATTAACGAAACGACTTAAATGAAGAAATCCAAGGTAAAATGAATAAAAGTTATATAATAGGAAAAAATCTTGCATACACACACACACACACACACACACACACACACACACACACACACACACACACACACACATATATATATATGTATATATATATATATATATATATATATATATATATATATATATATATATATATATATATATACGGTATAATCACGCTGACACACCGGTTCTAGTTAGATAACCAAAGTTAACAAGTGGCTACATGTGAAGCTCAGGTAAACACCATGCCGATGAGAGTAAAGGTAGTTTTGGATAATGATGGTGGCCACACAAAATATTTAGAGTTGACATGTTGTATGTTAATATTGACACCTTTTAGTAAGGGAATACTCAATTTTGTTGCTAGGGATTTAGCTTTTAATAGCTATATTTTACTTTTTTAGGGGAAAAGAAATTATCTCTATTATATATGCTGCAGATAGACTACTTTTCATTGTGTCAAAAATCATTTTTTTCAGTGGTGTCCTATGAAGAGATATACTTAAATATTTGAAGAAATAAGAGGGGTGTACTCACTTTTGTGATACACTATATATATATATATATATATATATATATATATATATATATATATATATATATATATATTTAAAGGAGATTAGAACAATAGTCTAAAGAGCTGAGTGTATTTTAATGTAACAGTGAAATTACTAGTTTAATTAAAATACAGGAAAGAGAAAGTGCTCGTTGTAATTTAGATATATAATAAGCTCGATAGTTAAATATCCTAAAGCTAATTCAATATTAAGTAATGTGATTGATAATTTAAAATTTAAAAATCAAATTACAGTTAAATTAAAAATCCGTTTCATAAGAAGGAACAACAACAAAATCAATTATCTGTACGATCGTTTCGGAAAACAATGCTTTTTATTGTGGTATACATCAAGTTACGTACAATAATTACATATAGTTTTTTAATAAGCAAGGTCTCCTCGTCAGCAAATTTTGAAGGGTTTTTATTGAATTTAAAAGACACCATAAATAAACCTAGCATTAAAAGTGAGGCAGATGAATCTGAAAAAATTGAAATAAAAGGTCTGGATTTAGAATTTATAAGAAAATTAATATGGGTTAGAGATAGAAATAAATAGAGAAAAATATAGATTTGAATTTAAATTATAAGTTTGCTTTAAAAATATAGAGAGATATTTACCTTTTAATTTTTCGCTTTTTGAAATCAGGAACTACGGTTAAAATACTCATTTAGATGTTTGCTATAGCTTTTTATCTTATTGAATGATGAATTTTAAAAGGGGGGGACGCCCGTGCAATAAGTTATTTCCGTTAACGTATTTTTGATTTAAAGACGCTACGGTTTATATTTAGAATGTTGCTTGTGCAATTACATGTTGTAAGGGGAGATAATTGTCATGTTTTCTTTACTTTATTTATTTGAAGGGTGTATATGTATGTATATATATTTATATATATACATATATATATATATATATATATATATATATATATATATATATATATATATATATAAACTGCACTCAGCCCACGTTGCTTTGGCTCAGTTTGTTTAACTGGAAATTCCACCACCACCGCCACCAAAAAATATTTTTTTAAGAAGGAATTAGTGTTGGAAACTGTATTTTTCGTTTCACTATTGAAAAATATTCGTCAGTGAATTAATAAAAAAATAGTTTATTTGCGGACTGCTATCCCCATCTCCTATAGTTGTTGTTTTACGACAATTTGTGAATACGTTAGTAAAGGCAGAATGAAAAGTAGGTAGATGAGTATTTTGTTGCTTTTGTCGTAGCAAGCCGCATAAAACTACAACATGGGCACAGAAACACGCAAGAGAAACAATAATCAAAGTGAGAGTAGAGCGAACGAGAGAGTGAGAGAGATAGGAAGTTGAGAAAATATATACAGAAGAAAGGAGACAGAGAAAGAGAGAGGAGTTAAAATTGTTGTAGATTATGTTGAGGTCGTAAATTTATTTTTGATCTCAGCAGAATAGAAATGTAAAAAGTGCGCTCAAGAGAGAGAGAGAAAGAGAGAGCGAGAGAGGAGGGAAGCAAAACTGTTGTAGTTAGTGTTGAAGCCGTAAAATGCTTTTTTATTTCGTCAGAAAAAGAAATGCAAAAACCGAATAAACGAGAGAAAGAGAGAGAGAGAGAGAGGAAGAGAGAGAGAGAGGAAGAGAGCGCAAAAAGAAACTGATGTAGATAACGGTGACGCCGTAGAATGTTCCTATTTACAATGTCTCCCTACGCAACAGAGTTAGACACCAGGGTCGTTTTTTAATGTGGAGAAAAGAAACAAAAATAAAAATTGTCTCAGCCGTGAAGGATTTCTCCTCCACTGACACAGAACAAGAAATTGAAGTGCAGCATCTTAAGAACAAATACTACACTTTGATTTTCACTCGAAGGCCAAATGTTTTTTTATGGTTTTTTGTTTTGTTTTTCAGCAGAAAAATATCTAAAAAGCGATCGGGCGAGAGAGAATAAGAGTGGGAAAGAGAGAGTTGGGAAAATATACAGAGGGAGAGAGGGGGAGAGAGAGAGGAAGTGAGAGATAGATAGAAAGACAGAGAGAGAGAGAGAGAGAGGAAGAGGAAACAAGAACTGTTATAGAATTCTCTTCCCGCTGCCTGGTTCCCTAGCTGTACTGATATGCAGAAGTTTATATGTAATTTAAATTTTGACGCCATTAAAATTAAGTTGATGTCATTAAATGGTTGTTGTTTTGCTTCGGCATAAACAGAACATAACATTGCTAACAGTATCAACAACAGTTTTATTTCTTCTCTCTTTCTCTCCCTCTCTCTGTCTCTCTCTCTCTTATTCTCTTACTCTCTCTCTATCTCTCTCTCTCCCTATCGCTCTGTTCTTCCCAATCTACTCTCTCACTTTTCCGCTATCGCTGGCTCTCTGGCTCTCTCTCTCTCTTTCTCTTTACTTCGCTTGCTTTTTAGATTTCTTTTTTATGTCCAAGAGAAAAATCATTTAACGGCGAACAATTTCTACACCAGTTTTTATTTTACTACTCTCCCTCTCTCTCTCTATATATATCTCCGTCTCTCTTCCTCCCCCCTCTCTCTCTCTCTCTCTCTCTCTCTCTCTCTCTCTCTCTGTGTATATTCTTCCCAACTCTCTCTGTCTCTCATAGTTGAAAACCTTTACGGACAAGATAAGTACAATTATGGAAATGTAAGCTACGAAAATATGTAATTTAAATCGCCAATAATAAAAGTAAATAAAAGTGAACCATAACAAAACAGCCTCCCTTCTGTTTTATCCCATTGAAAACACAGGGCTACATACACACAATCTGTTCGCTATCTTTTTGATGCATTTCTTAATACAAACATAAACGCGCCTCAACAATTGGCACCCCCTACATTTTTTACTTTATCGGCTTTTTTTAGCTATCTCTGCAGTTTAGACACTAATCTACTATTTTAATAAAGAATATTGACACAAAAACGTTTTCCTTCCAAATATTTAAAATATAGAGTTATTTTACATATTTACTATAACGTTGCATGTTAAACGGAAACCCCTTTAAAGCCGAGCGTCCAATCGATAATAATCCGCATAAATAGTTTGTCGGGCCTGACTACTACTGCCCCTAGCCTTTAGATTTCATCCTTTCAGTTTTTCGTACTTTATTTTTCGGTGATTATCATCGATTACAGGCATAACTTCTAAATTGCAATGAAATTATTTTAAATAGAAACTGTGGACCTGGCCAATGCTGTCACCACCATTTACATTTCTTTTTCTTTTATTCGTAAAATTTTCAGGCGATTAGCAGCACTTACATGCTCAAATTTGGAATTATAACGTGCTACTACAGTGAACACCAATGTTTTCACAATTTTCTACGGGGCTTATCATATATTACACGCTTACATTTCACATTATGACAATATCTTGAAAAATATTGTATGCACTTTATCAACAGAAAAAGGAAACATTTAACGTTTGTGGACAGCATTAAAAACTGACAAAAAGTGTGTTTTCCATTAATTAGAACGGTATCATTACACATTGATCCCCGACTATTACACTCATTAAAAATACTATCTTAAATTTCTTTTTTAATCTGAAAATAAAGCTTGTACTCGATGATAATGGTCGCAAAAATTACTACAAGACGAGGAGGAAAATTTTAAAGACTACGCCAATCATTGTTCAGATCCGCTGCAGTGGGGTTTTTTTTGAGTCTTTTTCCTCGTGACGCAATGTTCCCTCCATGAAAAATGCACTAAGTTACAATTAATTTTTAGTTGATTCCTATGATTTCATTATAGATTACAGGCGGACGGTAACACCTACCATCTAATATGCCACACTACCTTCTTTTATCTGACATGTTAGGTGAAAGCACAGAATAATCAAATCATATTTCTAAATCTTTGCATATAGAGTGGATAGTAACCTTGTAACTTCGGCCCGAAATGAATGTACAGTGCCGAAGTTTTACTGGGTCCGCAATAGCTTCCACGAAAAACCGTAGTTTAATTGTTTTCTTACGGAGGTGGGGGTTGTTCCACCAGGCAACGCCGATACACGGGCCTGCTAGCATATCTATCTATCTGTCTATCTATCTATCTATCTATCTATCTATTTATTAGTGATGGACGATTCCAACATTTTTCCGGATTCCAATCAAATTACCGATTCCGTTCTAAATTTCCGATTCGATTCCCAATTTCGATTTCGATTCTTTTAATATTTGTAAATATTTCATTAGAGATTTGTTGAGTTTTCTTTTGTAAATTTTAAAATTTTTACATACTCCCCCCCCCCGTGTAATTTCGGGGTATATTTTTTTCTCAAATGGTTTCTATGTAACATATAGCAAATTGAAAGACAACAAAAGATTTATTTTGATTTTAAACAAAGTCAAATTGTATCAGTTCTCGTTATTGTACAAGATGCTACTTGAAAGTTTTCATAAATAGTTGAAAATAGTCGACGATTGGTAGGTAAAATTAGAAAGCGATGTAAGAACAAAATATTAACTACGCCCCCTCTCATTGTTGCGAAAGAATTTCTAAATTATAATGTTACTATTTAGAAAACCATTTTTAACATGAAGAGGGCCTTGGGTTCTGTTAACTATTATGTGCCTTCCTTCAATGAATGTTTAAATTTTATTTTAATTAATGAAATTTTGTGAGTTATTAAATTGATTTGCTTTGGTGTAAAAAAACGAGATTAAAATAATAATAACAACTAGCGCGACCTGAGGAAATTTCGCAGGTGATTGATTCATATGTAATATATTGATGTTGGTATTCATGGCGTAAATACAGATGCTCTGACATTATTGTAACTCTTGTTAAAACTCCAAAAGTACTTATAGAGGCTAGCAAAGATGCCCGGCGTAGCCAGGTCGCTAAATACGCTTAAATATGATATTTTAATTCTTACGGATGTCGTATATATTATTATAGAGTTAATGTTCTATCGATTTTTATATATTATAAAGTTGCGATTTACAAAATAAAAAAAAATATCCATATGACTTGGATACATCAGCTTGAGTTCCTTCCGTATAATCGAAACCGAAACCAAAATTGTTGAAGAATTCTTGATAAAATTAATTATGAAAATAAATGAATCACTGGAGTTCCATCAGCTATAATCGAAATCGAAACCAAAACTGCTGAAGAATTCTTGGAAAAGTCATTAATAAAAAAATAGATGCCTTTAGTGCCATCAGCTATAATATAAACCAAAAAAAATTATGAGGAATTATTGGTAAAATAATTTATTATAATAAATGGGAATCCATAACAATTTAACAATAGTCACTCGGATGTAATCGTGACACAAAATAAATCACACACGCTGTTAAAAGTCATAAGAAACACGATCCTTTCCTACTACTAACCATAAGTACGGGTGGCAATACAAAAAATATAGCAATTACATTTGATTTTCTGATTTTGCCTATCTGCCTTAGAATTAGTTGTAGAAATTACTTAAATGCTTAAAAAAAGTTGTAATGTACCGAAATGGGACCAGTTTACATTATATTTATATTCAAAACGGAACACCCCCTTCTAAATTCTAAAATAACGTTTCAATGTGTTCACACATAATTGCCTAAAAATGTAGAAACTCATATGTTTGGGGTATTTTAAATGTAAATGAAAGTTTTTTTAAGTTAACAAACTTCTCTGTATTTGATAAATTTGTGAGATTTTCATTTATATTTTCACTTGTGCCAAAACCAAATAAAAGATAAGGAAACATGAAATAATTCCAAGGGTGTGGTGATCAGAAAAAAAAAAACAGCGCCAGAAAAAAATGCCAAGAATGTTACGTCTTTTATATTAAAGTGTGAAGTCTTTTATAGACACCATAAAACCATTTATCAAATGGGTGCGAAAAGCTTTTTGAAATCTGTGATAGTGAATAGACAAGTAAACTCTAGAATATTTACTTTGCTTACAATTAAAATTAATAAAAACAAATTAAATTAGTTTTGTAGATTCTACATCTGGGAATATGTTTTTTTTCCAAATATGTTTGGAATAACAATTGCCACAGCTGCAGGATTTCCTTGTGTCCAAAAAGGTGCCATAAAACTTTAATTTTTTTCAGAAGAAGTCGATGACAGACACTCGAATGTACAGCTAGCATCCACGAAATCCCTCCCCAGAGACTTTAAAACTTTTTAATAATAATATAGACTCCATCGGATGAGGGCCATAGACATTTTAGCAATAGACGCAAACAGATTACAACGGCAATAGGCAAGTTATTTCTTAATAAATGACCAATAAATAAAATAAATTAAACTCTGCTAATCCATGTTAAATCTGTATATGAGATTTATAACCCATTTTGGAGCCCTTCTCATTCTTATGTTGTAAAGGAACAACTTCTAATAAAAAAACAAACAATCTGTGCTTGTTTCATTTTTTTATTTAAAAATTATAAAGAGTCGGTTTGGAATCGGAAATTAGAATATAGTTTTTTTCCGATTCCGATGCCGATTCCGATACCCCAAAAGGTTCCGATTTCTTCGATTCCCGAAGCCGATTCCGATTAATCGTCCCAACACTACTATCTATATATCTATATATCTACAAAAGTGGACCTGGCTGTGTGTTTGTGTGTCTCTCTGTGTACAATTTCCTTCGCAATAACTCTGTTAATTTTTAGTCTACAGACTCAAAATTTGATGTACATGGTACTGAGATTCGGGAAAATCGATGTGATTGGTTTTCGGCCAGAAATTTGGCTGTTAAAGGGTAAAAGTTCAACGATTTGACCTTTGAGAACTCTACCAAACTCCTCCGCCAATTTGGGGGTTAAACACTTGAAATTTTAGATATAGTTTCCTTGGATATGGATATAACTTAATAATTTGATATGAGTCCGAAACAATAAATGTTAAGGTGTCATTATAGGGGTCAAAGTTTAAAAAATTGACCGTTTTTCTTTCTTTTTCTCAGCATACCCCTCCAAACACCCGGGCAACGCCGGGCATCCATGCTAATATATATACAAAAGTGAAATTGTGTGTGTGGATATTTCCCTACACAAATACTTGTAAATTTTCAGTTTACAGCCTCGAGATTTGACATAAGAGGTATTGAGATTAGGAGGATCTTTTTAATCGCTTTTCGGCCAGAAATTTTTCTTTCAAGAGGTCAAAGTTCAGCGAATCGACTTTTGTAAAACTGAACAAAACCCCTCCGCCAATTTTGGGTCTAAATATTTGAATTTTTGATGTAGGTTACTTGGACATGAATTAAACTTTTTAATTTGATTTGAGCCCAAAACAATAAATGTTAAGGAGTCAAAATTGGGGTCAAATTTACAAAAAAATTGACCTCCGCAGTCCCTAATAAATTACTCAGACAATTTTTGCTCTAAGCATTTAAAATTTTACGTAAAGAGTATTCAGACATAGGGCAAGATTTTTAATCGGCTTTTGACCGAAAATTTGGCTGCGAAGGGGTCAAAGTTTAAAAGATTTTACTTTTGCGTACTCTAGCAAACTATTCAGTCAATTTTGGATCTAAACATTAGACATTCTGCATAAAGGGTATTCACACATACAGCAAGCTTTTTAATCAGTTTCTGGGCGAAAATTTGGTTGCCAAGGGAAACAGTAAAAATAGTTGATCTTTGGAGACTCTATCAAACTCCTCCGCCAAGTTTGGGTCTAAACACTTTAAATTTTAGAAGTATACGTGTGCACATATGTGTAGGGCCCGCGCAAGTCTGCTATAAAAGTGAAATTGTATGTGTGTGTGTGTGTGTGTGTCTATGTGTGTACATTTTCCTGCTGAACTACTCCCTCAATTTTCAGTCTACAGACCCGAGAGTTGACATAAGGGGTATTAAGATTTGGGAAAATCTTTTTAATCGGTTTTCGGCCAGAAATTTTTCTGTCAAAAGGTCAAAGTTTAGCGATTTGACATTTGAAAAGTCTATCAAAATCATTCGCGAATTTTAGGTATAAACATTTGACATTTTTGATGTGTGTTATCTGGGCATAGATCAAACTTTTTAATTTGATTTGAGCCAAAAACAACAAATGTTAAGGAAGCAAAATTGGAGTCAAAATTTTTAAAAAAATTGAACTCTGCAGCCTCTACGAATCTACTCGTCTAAATTTTGGTCTAAACATTTGAAATTTTG
>NC_136497.1:90897969-90933002 GCF_053919585.1 Euprymna scolopes
CCAATGGACAGCTATTTTTGGTCCTGCAAGAGCAGCCTGCGTTATCTATCTTTTTTGGTTCTTTGGATATTATCGACTTTATTGATGGAGCTGTCGAGTAACTAACTTTCACCGTGTTTCTATTAAAAAGTTTATGTAGTCTATGTGTTCTTGGAAAATGTTTGTCTAGAAGGCTAAGAAAACAATGCCCTACTCTAGTTTTAGTGTTTAATGAAAACGGAGGTAAACCAGATTATTTTCCGTTTCCTCTTTCGTTTTATATTTTCTCTATTCTGGGTTTGTTGAAATTTTATGTTTTCTTTGAACCCACTTTGATGCAGTGCGTCATTATAATATGGTGCTGCTTTCTCGAACACTTCAGCGTTCGAAGAAAGCCGTGAAATCCTTTGGCTAATGTTCGCTACTATATTTTTAAACACTGTGGGTGGGTGGCATGAACCCTTATTTATATACATGAGTTTTTCATTTAGTTTGTGGAAGGGGTTGTGTATATTCTTCTCGAGATCTAGAGTGGCATCTAAAAAATCTACTCTATCTAAATTTGTCTGTATTATTATTTTAAAGCCTAGTTCCTTAAAAAATTCAGTTAGGTCTTTTCTAAGCCTGTCTAGTGCACATCCATTGTAGTCACGCGATAGGCAAAGTCCATCATCTCTATATAATCCAAAAAAGTGATCTGGGAATTTATATTTCATGGTCTCCAGTAGAAAAAGTCCAACCAGATCACAGATATCCGCACTGTCATAAGCCCCCATCGCGACGTCAAAGGGGTCTTCGGGGTTTGATTTTTTGACCCATGTTTTATCGTCAAAAAATAAAAGGGTCTGTCGAGCTTGCATGATTGTTTCCTTATCGAGCTTACTTATCTTTCTATATTTTGATGCGAAGATCAACGATTTTTCTAGGATTTCCTTAGTGATTGAAGGGTAAAAATCGACGATATCCAGTTGTGTAAACTTACATTTGTGTGGTTCAGTTATGTTTTTAAACCAGTCCAGTACCGCGCTAGTATCTGCCCACAAATTAAGATTTGATTTTCTTTTTATCTCTTTTACTATTTCTCTAATTATAGACTTGCTAGCTAGACCGATTTCGCTTTTAGCCGGGTTTATTAACCTGCAGGTTGGCTTATTATTAAAAGGCCACAGTAACGGAACAATCCACAAATATACCGGAAATATATATAGGTATGACAAAAGGCCAATTTAAACAAAGATATTATGCGCATATGAGCTCCTTTAGAGCTAAAACAAGGATGAATACAGCATTAGCTACCCGCGTGTGGGGGCTTAAAGAAAAAATACACCCTTTTCCATAAAATGGAGAAAAATAGAGCATAGACCAGCATACGTCCCGGAATTAAGTCAATGCTCACTCTGTAACGCAGAGAAATACTACATCCTCCGGTCCATTCATGACCCAAAAATAAAATGTTTAAATGTGAGGAGTGAAGCTTTGAAAAGTTGCATACATAGAAGGAAGGGGCTCCTAATAAATTGGATCAATGAAAAGAACAACACTTAGATGTTGTTTATATATATATATATATATATATATATAAGGAAAAAAATTGTAAATACATAAATAATTAGTCGGTAAACTTGGATTTTAATCGCAATTATATTATAGATTTTTAATTAATGTAATATATTAAAAAAAAAAATAATTATATTTTATAAATGTAATTTATAATCTATTTCGAATTTAAAACTATAGAAAAATACAATAATGTTAATAAACTAGGGAAATCACTTAGGATAAATAAATACTCACTTCCCCAAACCTTGAAAGATTTGGGTTTTTTAAAAATAATTTTTAAACGTATTTCTAAATTTTTAAACGTGATTCGATATAATTAAAAATATATTTTTTAAACTTTAAACGTATTCTTGGAAATTTTAAATGTAATTCGATATAATTAAACGAATTTAAGTTTTTAACCGATACCAATACAGATTTTAAAGTTTTTATACATAAGGAAAGAGATTTTAAAATTAAATGGGGTTCAAATTAAAATCGATTCATATATAAAAAAACATTTTTTCGAAATTAGATCTTAAATTTAAATAATTCAAAGTTGAAAATTAGGTATTACATTATCCGATATATATATATATATATATATATATATATATATATATATATATATATATATATAGATAGATAGATAGATAGATAGATAGATAAATAGATAGATAGATAAATAGATAGATAGATAGATAGATAGATAGATAGATAGATAAAAAAAAAGAGGGGGGATTATACAAAACGAGATTTGAACGTGGATTCGCGAGGTATATATACTTCACACTTCCGGTTATAAGATAGACGAATATTGGCTGAAGAGAGCTTGATGAGGATACCTTAAACGGGCCTTATTGCGGTAGTATAGCGCAACTGTTAGAAGCTCCTATTGTCTGGCTTAAAAAAATTGTTGCTTGTCAAGCCGCATTCATGATCTGTGGAACATTACTCAATGTAGATGAATATATATATATATATATATATATATATATATATATATATATATATATATATATATATATACATACAGTGATGATCATATTTATTGGCACGGTAAAATAAAAGTTAAATTTTGTCTAATAAATTCTAAAAAAGGGATTAAATTAAAGAAAATAACAAAGTATATTATGTATTTTTAACTGGCCTTTCCGATGCAGCAATCGGATTTTAGAAAAAAATAAATAACAAAGGAACAACAAACATAATTGCAAAAAACCCTTGTTCAAAATTATTGGCACGGCTTTGTTTTTCTTTTAGTATCAGTATAATATCAATCAATTTCCGGTTTACGTGCTTTCTGAACTTTTTTATAGCCATATTATGCTTGTTTAACGCTAATTCAGTGAATAATTTTTTTCAGATAATTTTTAGATAGCGATTTATTTAAACTATTATAAGTGACTAAATTATAATTTTCAATCGCCATGGTTAAAACTAAGGAACACAGCGAAGACGTTAGGAAGCTTGTTGTAGCATGCCATACCAATGGGGAGGGCTATGATAAGATTTCAAAGAAGCTAAACCTTCCCAAATCCACTGTTAGAGCCATAATAAACAAGTTCAAATCGCAAGGCCACGTTATGAGTTTAGAGGGTAGAGGGAGAAAAAGGATTCTTTCCCCAAGAGATGAACGGAAAATTGTTCGACAAGTAAAACAAAACCCAAGGATCTCTGTTGGGGAGATTGTTGATGAACAGAGCACCTCTGGAGTGAATGTATCTCGACATACAGTTGGTAGAGTTTTGAAGAGAGCTGGTTTAAAAGCATGTCGTCCGAGAAAGACTCCCTTATTGAAACCTATGCACCTGAAAGCAAGGCTAGCCTTTGCAAAACGTCATATTGATAAAGATGTTGCATTCTGGAAACGTGTTCTATGGACTGACGAAAGGAAAATAGAGTTATTTGGCCATAATAAAGTGTCTTATATTTACAGAAAATCTGGCGAAGCTTTCCTGCCTAAGAACACCATACCCACAGTGAAGCACGGTGGAGGCAGTTTGATGTTTTGGGATCATTTGCTGCCTCTGGACCAGGGCGACTTGTTAAGGTCACAGGTAGCATAAAAAAGGAAGATTATGTTAAAATATTGGATGAAAACCTGAAAGACTCTGCTAAAGAGCTCTCACTTGGTCGTCGTTGGTGGTTCATGCAAGATAATGACCCAAAGCATTCGGCTAAACTGACTAAGAAATGGCTTGAGGACAATCATATTAATGTTTTGGAGTGGCCATCACAAAGCCCAGACCTTAATCCAATTGAAAATTTATGGAGAACATAAAAATTGAGGGTAATGTAAAGGAAGCCTAAGAATCTTATTCAATTGGAGGATTATTGTCAGGAAGAGTGGGCTAAAATTACTACTGAAGAGTGCAACAACTTGGTTGTAAACTATGAAAAGCGACTGAGGAAGGTAATCAAGGCCAAAGGCTATACAATTGATTATTAAATAAATCGTGCCAATAATTTTGAACAAGGGTTTTTTGCAATTATGTTTGTTGTTCCTTTGTTATTTATTTTTTCTAAAATCCGATTGCTGCATCGGAAAGGCCAGTTAAAAATACATAATATACTTTGTTATTTTCTTTAATTTAATCCCTTTTTTAGAATTTATTAGACAAAATTTAACTTTTATTTTACCGTGCCAATAAATATGATCATCACTGTATATATATTCTAGGTTTTAAATATTCAAAAGATTAGAATTATTTAATTCCAACAAAAGTCTTTCATAGTTCCCAATCTAAGAGAGCAATTTTTTAATTTTTATTTTCTTTAGGTATATACATATAGTCATATTTTGCTACGATGTGCAGACTGTTTTGATCATTATTTATCTCATCAGGAAAGAAAAGTTTTAAAAATCAAAATAAATTTAATTATAAAATATTGCAAAACTTTTATAATTTTAGAGGCGGAAATAGTTTGCCATATTTAACGTGTAGCATGGTTTAAGATCCTAGGATATGAAGCTGAAAGCCTAACTTTTACGTGTGCCTCCAGTTAAGAAAAGACTAGTATTACAAAAATTAGTTGGCGGGAGTAATTTATAGAGACTAAAGGAAATGGGCTAAAGAGAGATAAAATCTTTAAAAGTTAGAGAAAGTTGGGTTCGTATAGCCAGTTAGAAAGAGAAGATAGAAAAGAAGGAAAAGTAATAACGAAAAGGGGAAAGAATATAAATTGATATAAATGAGAAGTGACGGGAGTTGAAGTGAAGTAGGGCATATTGATATCTCGGAAAGCAGTATTTCAGACAATTTAAATTTTATAGGGGTGGTATGCATTTATATTAAATGTTACAATTAGGAGGAGTTCGCAATTAAGTGAACTGCTGGGCCAGTGTCGATCTTTATTTTGTCTCCTCACATAACACACACACACAACAATGTGTGTCCCCATTTGAGAAACTCGTTCAATTTTTTTAGCGAAAAATGTTAAAATATTAAATCTACTATATTTAAATTAAACTTGATTTTCATATATAGTTTTGAGTTATATTCTAATCAAATTTATGTTTATTATTTTGTCGGAAACAATTCATACATATCTTTTAGAAATTAACCATATAATATTTATTTTAACTTTTAGTTTGTTAATATATATGTATACTTACATATACATATCTACATACAAAATATATATATGGAAATAATATATAATTATATATATGGAAAACGGTATAGATTGTTATTTCCGTAATTTATAAAAATTAAAACACAATATATAATATATATATATATATATATATAATATATATATATATATAATATATATATTGTGTTTTAATTTTTATAAAAACCGGAAATAACAATCTCTACCGTTTTCCAAGAATTTTCCAAAATATATAAAATTCTATTTTTAATCAGTTGTGATCCTTTTAGTAAAGTGGGTTTATCTAAATAAAATAATAAACTGTTTTTGAGAATTGATTTATTTTTATAAATTCTAATGATTTTTTGATTTTCATTTTTATTTGTATTTCTTCCCACAGTTCTGTAAATTTATTTGAAAGATTTATTCATTAAATTATATTGAATTTAGTACAATTAATTCTCGGGAATATTCAGTAGTAATGTACACTCCTTTGTATATGCAAAGGGAGAAGATTTGTTAACATTTGGTGTTCACATATTGACCACTAAGTACTAAAAACTAAAAATCAAAAAGAAAGGCACTTTCAGTGTTATATAATGATATCACAAAATCATGCTTGGGGAAGACACTTCGGAGTTTAGGCAGATATTTTATTGGGGATGTTTTGTTTTGTTTAAGTAGGCAAATGGTGTTATGGGCTTACTTATTTATCTGAGGAAGATCAAATCGATTGATATATTCATAAAATGTGTGCATGATTATTTTATGTATAATATGTGGGTTATCTATAGTTTTAGTAAAATTATAGATGTTTTTGTTATTTATAGTATAATTAAATTGTGTGGTAATATTAAGTTTGCTAGGAAAATGTTTTTTTATAATGCTTTCACTTTATGGAAGTTTCTGGCTATTTATTGACTAACTTATCTTTGCCTTTAAACCTTGTGATAAATATTTTCAGGAAGACATAGGGTACATAAAGACCCTAAGAAGAAATATGTTTTAGCTTTTTACAAGATATTCTATTTTATGGTTGGTGTTATATTTTCCCTATTGAGTTCTTTATATTATACGAAAAGTGACGTTTTTAATTTACTTTTTGGATTTTAAAATGAACATTTGTGACCTTTAAAGCTTTACTTAAAAGTATTACCTGCAATTTTAATATAGTATTTACTAGTATTTGCGTGTTGTTCCGTGGTGATTTTCGCGCTGTGTATTTCTATTCCGTGGGCATTATAGTTTATTTCTGCAATTACATTGCTAACTTAATTTAATTCTAACGTATCCTTTTAAATTTTCCTATTATGATTCCTTATTATTTTTCCTAAATTTTCGCTGCAGTTTAAGCTATATTATAGCTTATTTTTATTAAAGATTTTAGTGAGAAGATTATTTGGAGGGAAGTGTTGCTTTTTGAGATTAAGGATTTTTCCTAAGTCAGTTTTGACATTTAAATTAAAAAGGGGTGTCAACCATATAAGTTTTCTTCTCCTCTTATTTTTGGATGTTTGAGTATTAGATGTAGGCTGGATATATTCTAGTTTTATATTTTTGTAACCACTGTGTTAAAGTGTTTTATCATCGAACAGTAAGTGATTGTTAAAATATCTACACTTTAGGAATTATTGCTTATACTTTTACTGATGCAATTTGGGATGTGTTTTATTTTGGATTTTAGATAGTTTGAGTGTAAGTTAATGCATATAGTAGTCGATATTATCTTTTTTAGGGTGCATATATTTTATTCTTTACATCTAAAAAAATAAACGGGTTTAATATTTAATACTATTTCTACTTTTAATCTAATTCTTCTAAATTGATTGAGGAACATTTTTCTGATTTTTTCACATTTTGGGTTGCTTGAGTCCCTTATAATCGTTATTCTTTTCATTTTTTCTATCGATTTATTATCGGTAATACTTTCATGCAGGAGAAAGCGGCTTAATGTTTATATTTATCATTTTCTTGTGTGTGCGCACATAATTGTCGATAGTAAAATTGAGCCTTCATTTTTTCTCTGTCACCCTCAGAAAGAATGGGCGTCAGCAAACGAGCATAAAATGATTTCAATGAATATATCTTTTTAATTTAATATATTGCACTTCACGATGTACTTGGCGTTTGCAATAACCATCAACAAAGCTCACATGAAGAAATGTATGTTGCATATACAACAGTCGGCAAACATACACTGTTAATAACCGCATAGAAAAGGGAACACCACAACTAATTGTGTAACCATAAGTATTAAAATCATTGACGTATAACAAGAATGCATTTTTTGTTTGTTTCTATTTAATCAAACTGAGCCGCACTAACGCGTGACCGTGTACAGCTAGCACACACACACACACACACACACACATATATATATATATATATATATATATATATATATATATATATATATATATATAAAGAGAGAGAGAGAGGATGTTGTTTGAAACTTTATCAAAAGTTTCTATAACAATTTTTATATTTATCTAAGAATTAATTTTTTCAACCTAAATAACATATTTTTTTTCTTTACTGGAGACTATTGTTTGCACAAACAACTATTCTGCCACTGGCCTGTTCGTATTAATCGCGTATTGTGTTATTCATAAAGAAATACAACGCCTTTCAAATCCTTTTCAAAGTCTTTAAGGATTATTTCGTGTTTTCTATGTAAGAAGATCATTTTACTTAGTGAACGCTCAGATGTCTATTATTTGTTTGCCATTAAATTTATTAAAGAGAAATAAGACTCGTCTTTCATTCGAACATTAGATAGAAACATCTAATGTTGCAACGAAAATGAGAAAGAAAGGAAGAATAAAACTATCGTTTTAGCAAAAATCAAAGCGTAGCATCTGTTCAATACTACACTTCTTTTATTTTCCTCGCTCAGTGGTAGGTAAATTGTTCTAAATCGGAGCATTTTTTAAAAAAATTATCAGTCCAGCGCGTTCACTTTTTGAAGAGCCAGATTTTTCCCTACTAAAACCGACAGTATACTTAATTTTTTTCTCTGAGGTTGGCATGGAAATAGAGGTATACTCAATGAAAGGCCGCATTCGTCTATAGTAAATGCATAAGTAGTAGACGTTGCCTGGGAGGAAAATTAACAGAATAAAATATAAGAAAATTTTAATATTAAAAAATATGTGATGGATTGGGTTTTTTTTTTCGGGGGGGGATGGAGGTCTGAAACAATAAGGAAACCATATTATCTCACGTATATAATAATCTCACGTTCGGTTTGTTCTAACATCAGGGGAGGATTTATTTAGAATATGCTTTGCTTTCTTTGACAGGATAAAAACCATCTTCGAAATCTAGTAGGTGTGAAACTTTTCCACCCCTTAATTTCTTTTTCTCTGGTATATTGTTATTTTCATAGCAGCCGCTCGACCGAGCTTCAATCTATGGTTTCCGTCTGCAAAATCACCGCAACAAATACTCGTCTAGCTACACCATTTGTAAAGCTTTTTACTCTATCTGTAAAAATAAACGAACGTTCCATGAACAATGCTTCTATCTTAGAACTATCCGTCTATGGAACACAATATCGAGGGGCGAATTCCCAGGTAACTATAACATGACTGTTTTCCAGTCAAATGTAATACGTTTTTGTCGAGACGTTATTTTAAATAATCAGATCTTATCCCTTATTAATCATCACGGTTGACTCTCACTATCTACCGGTCACTCATTGACCATTATCTTGACGTGAGCTTTGCCGTTTAGAAACAGTGAACCCTCTTGTTAAAATGTATAAATGATGTTCTTCAATAACTCGAGTAAAAATGGAAACGCACAAAATCAAATAAAGATCTATCTAAAACCTAAAAAAGCTCCTCAACTCTTTTTTATTAAACATGAATGAAATTCTCACTTTGTCGGTCTACTGTATTTTTTAATCCTTTAAAGACAAAACAGGTTAAATTGCAATTTCTGGTGATCGAAGTTATAAATATTAGGTTGATGTAAAAATAATGTGTTTTGACTTTCAACTTCATGTCAAAAAGCGACATTATTTTTGCACCGAGCTAATAATAAAAACAATAATATTGATTAAAATTATATATTGAAGGTTGAGTTGAGTTTTATTTCTCTTATACTGGTGTGTTACGATCAAATCCTTCTGGTTCAGTTTTGTTGTTTTGTTTTACAAAATATCAACAATTTTCTTTGTTATTTAATGCTGGATGCAAGAGTTTTGCAAAAAAAAAAAAGTTTTTATATTTCAAGTTCTTTGCATTCACAAATATTTATCCATGGTGTTTGGTTTGCTTGTTTTGGAAAAATAGGCTTCAATTCTTCATATCTTCAAATATTTTTCATGGTGTTACGCTTGGGCGTTTTGTAGAGGAAAGTTGTTATTTTCTACTTTGCAGAACATGGTTGGATTTTGTAAAAAATAAAATAAAATAAATACAATTACATTGATGCATTTAAGATCCGGACGACAGTATCTTCATACAACTTGGTCTAGTAGCACCAGTGCAAAACCACTTGCTATATATTTTTAATAACTTTATCTATAAATGTTATTTACTAAAAGATAAGACGATTTATAATTTTTTCTTGTAATTAAACAACAACAACAAAAGATTTTACCAAGCACAAATAGTCGGCATGATAGCTTTGATGTAATATTTCACTAATTCACAGAATGAAACTGGCTTCAACACTCCTTCCTGGGTTAAATTGCTGTCTGAAGTGAGTCCCATCTTCACATATTTATGTACATGATTCTTGGAGCTGTTCATTGTTTCTTCATTCAAGACATCCTCATATCGTCTCATCATACATTAATTAAAACACTAATTTTCGTACTATCAGTTAAACATACAATCTCAAATTATGAACCCTTTTGGATTATAACAATTACGCATAAAACATTTTATTGGATCCAATTTTCCATAATGAAGTCTTTAATGTTTCAATGCGGTCAACCCTTAACTTTATTTGAGCCAAAAGAATTTGAATTTATATCATTCAGTCTCTGATAAAATACCAGTTTTTTTTAGTTTTAGTACCAATTTTATTACAATTTTATAACGTTAAGAATCTCCGCTTTTCAATGCAAGTCACGTAATTTCATTTTATATCAAATGTAAAGCTCGAAATTAAGAGTGTTCACATTCAGGTCTTGCGTCTGTACCTTTGGCCTAGATTGTCTTTTCTGTTTTACTAAATATTAACTCGTTTTTATTTTCAATACGAAACATAATACTTATAGTGAACGATCTACTCTACACAATTAGTCTATCTTCCTTAATGTAAACTTACAATCTATAACACCCCTTCCGTTGTATTCTCTATGTAAGAAGATCACACTGACTTAGAGAACGCTCAGATATCTCTTATTTCTTTACTGGACATTCAATATATTAAAGGCAAAATAAAACTATGTCCCGTTTTTCATCCTAGGTCAGGCAGAAGCACTTTATATCACGTTGCAACGAAAGTAAGAATAACGAAAGAATCACAAGGTTTTTAATGCCATATTATTATATTGGTATCAATACCATGTAGTTACTATTTGCATTACCTACGTATTTGTTAACGTCATCATTTATACTAAGGTACAGACGAATAAAAACAGCTACCAAATGTTGCATTTTCTATACACTTTTCAAGATTCTAATCTTTTATTCTATAAACAAAGATATTTGTACCTATTTGCATATAAATATAAATGAACTATATATATATATATATATATATATATATATATATATATATATATACACACGCGGTACTTTGGGGGTAATTTTACGCCAAATCTGGGGATAATTACGTCAACTAAAAAAGAAGTGCTCTAGTTCTAAAACAGATCCTTTGTTCGATAAAATGCATGCCCATTGCCTGATAGGAAGGGGCGCGGTGGATACTAGAAAGCTGATTGGCTAACTAGAAATCCTCAACATATATAAAAGCAAGAAGCAACCACAAAATTCGCGCATAAGCCTGACGAATCCTATAGTGGATGAAACGCAGAATATTCAGTGTAGCTTAATCGCCATATATATTTTATAAATTACTATATATATATATATATATATATATATATATATATATGTGTGTGTGTGTGTGTGTGTGTGTGTGTTAGTGTGTGTGCATATATGTATATAGATGCATATATATGTATATCTGTATATATATTTATATGCATATATATATGCATATATGTGTATATATATAAACTACGTCAATATTTTTATTGCATATTTGTACGATATCAATATTTAACTAAATATACGTCACAAGAAAATAAAAATTTTATCATCAAATGACTGTTTCGTGGTTAGATATTTTCCAAAATATTTTTTCAAATCTATGAGATATTCACGAAGTTATGGCATTTTATTAATTATCAAGTAATACTGCCCATCGCTTTATTGCGAGTCTTTTAAAATTGCAAAAAAAGAGGCGATTAACGGTTATCGACAAGGAAAGGATTGTTGCTGGCTTCGCAACACCAGTGCTTCCATTTTTGCAAGAGCTGGAATCGCTCCAAGGCTCTGGCAGGCCGGTGCAATGTGTTGAATGGGGTGGCAATGGATATGGAAATCATTCGAAGGCTTCTTTTTAGCAAACAACATAGGGAAAAACGAATAGCATTGGCAGAGAATTACATGAAAATAGATTTCCAACGTGTCCTATTTACAGATGAGACCCGTGCTACACTTGACGGTCCAGATGGATAGACCAAAGTTTTGAACTCGAACGGAACTCCAATCCCTAACAGAGTTCATCGCCAACATGCAGATGGAACCGTCATGTTTTCGGCGGGAATCATTGGGGATAAGTTGTTTGAGCGATTCCGCTTTACAGATTGTGTAAAACTAACCAGCACTCCGTACACGGCCTTTTTGGATAAACATTTGTCACCATGGCTAGATGACCTAATATTGTCACATCGCTTTCAGATGATTTTTATGCATGACAATCCCATTCTTCTAGGGCGACAGCAGCCATCCTTGAATCTATGAGCTTCTTTGGAAAAAACCTCTCATGAGTTGGCCACCGTGTTCTCCGGATGTTAACCCCATTGAACATCTTTGGTCAATATTAAAAAGAGGTGTTTTTGAGGGAGGAGCCAAATTACGTCAAAGGATGCCCCGTGGGAGAAAGTAGTTTATGTCGCCAGAACTATTACCCCTTTTTAGATCAAACAATTGACTTCTTCGGTTGACGAACGGTTGATTAAAGTTATTTAAAAAAATGATTGATATGGCAATAAATAATTTATTTATTTAAGGCTTAGCACCTATGATGTGCTTTTGTTTATTATTCTTTTACAGAAAAATATAATAAAAAGTAAAGTTTTCATGATTAGACATTGTATCTTTACCCTAATACAACATTTTAAGAGACCTGCAATAAAGCGATGGACAGTGGAAATTCCTTGATAAAGAATAAAATGCCATAACTTTGTGAATATCGCATGAATTTGAATAAAAGTTTGGGAAATAACCTACCTTAAAGCAGTCATTTTATTATACAATTTATATTTTTTTAGATATATATTTACTGAAATATTGATATTTTTCTAATCTGCAATAAAGCGATCGACGCAGTTTATGCATATACTATATATATATATATATATATATATATATATATATATATGATTATGTATCTAATTAAAAAGAAAGTTCTTGCGGTTCATTCATTTTTAAATTTAGATGAACATATATCGACTTAAATATGAATTTATAGATCGAAATAAGCACCATTACATTCAACACACGTTTGCCAATGCCAAACGCAAGGCAAGTGTATTTATGTCAGTAACGTAAAAATCTTGCGTTTTGGTGGCGGTAAAGTCGCTGAAGGCGATTTTATATCGCTTAAGTTTTCGAAACATTTTTTTACGCAGAAAGTTGTTGAGAGCTTTAAAAAGTAATAGTTGATAGGTGATTGATCTCGAAAGTATTACGGATGAGACGAAGTCTCGTAACCCAATTCGTTCAACTTCTCCAGAGTCGGTTTAGCAACGTGCGGCGGACATTGTCGTAGAGGTACAATTGGGACTATTCTGTTGATTTATGCTGGGTGTAGCTGTTTTAGTGTCTAATGCAGTTCATACATTTGTTGACAGTACCTCTCTACCGTAATGGTTTCGCCTGCATTCAAACAACTGTAATAGATGACACCGGTCGCATACCATCAAATAGTCAGCAATTCTGGACATAGGAAGATTGAATGTAGACTAAAAAGAAATATAATTTGGTGTACGCCGCCCTTACACCAAATGGTAAGAACTACACACGGTCAAAAAATTTTTAAATTTTATTGAAAAACACTTCCCTATAACCAACATATTACACATAATCTTCTATATATATAAAAGCGAAAATGTGTGTGTGTGTGTGTGCGTGTATTTGTATGTCTCGCAAAAACTTTCGACGCGGGCCACGGATTTTCGGCAGATATGTTTCACTTTAAAGTTCCAGCCTTCTCCCGACAAATATCGAAAAATTGGCCCAAAACATTAATTACTTCACCTTAAACTGGGCCCTTTTCTACAAGGAGGGTGCCGAAAAAATCGTTCCTTAATTTTCTCTCATCCTGCTACTACGACAATGACGTCATGTTTGACCTAGTAAACGTTGACGTTAGTTTTACCACCTGCAAGTGTTTTAAAGGTTTCATTTTATCCGTCTCTGACGTCTTTGGCGTAGGGGTAACGTGTCGGGCATGTTTTTTTTTTTTTGCCTTAGCCTTGATGCTTCGGGTTCGAGCCTGTCTTTCAACCTAAACTTTTTTTTTCCTCTTTTACACTTTTTTTCTTCTTTTTTACGTTTGTTCGCTGTTTTGCTTTGGTTTGGTTTTTCCAATTTTTCTTAACATCGTGATTTTTTTATAATATTAAAACAGGGTCACCCTATCTTACATACACACCCCAAACACCCGGTCAACGCCGGGTACGCCCTGTTATTCTATAAATATAAAACCGAAAATGTTTGTGTGTGTGTGAGTTTTCGTTTATGTCCAATAAAGGCTTTTTTCCGAGAACCGATCGGTCGCCTCACAACTTCTTAAAACTTTTTTTATATCGCACCTAAATGATAATATCTACGAGTTAACAACCGGGGTCGCCTGTCTATTTTATTTGCCCGACTTTCAAAACATAAATATTCAACAATTTTCGATCGCCGCGTGTGCATTAAGCTTTTTCGTATAAAAAAAAGAAGCGAACAAACTCGCGGTAAATAAAACACTGCCCCGCACACAAAGTTGACGTCATTTACTCGTCAAAAAAACGTGCACCTGTCGTTAAACATCGCATTTTTCCCCACTTTATTTTTTTACACCTGCGCGTCAAGGCTTGGGCTTTTTTTTTTAAACAAACACCCGGGACACCCGGTCAACGATTTTTCTTTTCATTTACCCCAAAACACACACACCTACAAACACCCGGGCAACGCCGGGTACGACCCGCTAGTCTTTAATAAAAATACAACCTTAAATTGTTCTATAATTGTTGTGAAACCTTGGGGATTATAATAAAAGCGCATAATAAAATATAAAATGAGGCGGGGGAAAATAATAAAGAAAACAATAATAAAGTAAATAAAATAAGGTGACCAGCATAACAACAAAACAAATACAAAGAGCAAAAATATAACTACTAGAAATAGTAGTGACGCAAATCGTAATATTAATAAAATATTGCTATTCTGTTTGATGTATTTGATTACGTATTATGATATCCATTGTTTTAAAAGGTGTTATTTTGCTTGATTTCTTAAATACATTTCTGTCTCTTGAATTTTAGCTACGTATAATCTTGATAGAGTAAATGTTTCATGATTGATAGGGGATGATATCAGTTTGGGTTTATGTATATGGCATTATGCTTATTTATTAAGTATGGCTGATAAGTATTTTTTTATATTTAAGTTAAAAGTTACATCTAAGAATGTAATTATTTTTATGTTAGACGCTACTTTTATTTTAGGCCGGTTTAGTTTTGTTTGCATGTGCATATGCTTTTAAGTTTACCTTCTTGAATGACTTTATTAGAATCTCCTATTATAGCTAATTCATTCAGAGTTCTATTGATTTTGCGCTTTTCAAACTTTTGAATCCGACGGAATCTTTTGTATCTAGGTGTTCGTGTTTGTTAAGTAACGTGCTCGGCATAGCTTTTGACCTATTAGTTCGTCGTTATTTAATTAGTTTTATAATGTATCCATGCTTACTAGGTCTTTGTGTGTTTTATTTCATTTTTATCGTATGTATACCTTAGCCGTAGAAAACATTATAGAGACATTTACTTATTATTTATTTCTACTTGCTGTTATTGTAGTCGTGGGTAACGTTTATAGAAGCGTTTAATTACAAATATATAGATTTCCTAGCCGTAGCGCCTTTTATTGCAATCCTAATGTTATATTGGTATAACAGTATTACAGCGTAGTCGAACAAAATACTTTCAATATAATTAGCACCTGCATTCCTGTATTCATCTGATATGCAAGTCAGATAGGAAAATCATCATAGGTAGTATCGGGCATGAATTTTGAGTGATCTAAAATTTGCATGTTTTACTGAGAACAAAACAGAGTTTGACGTATGCGAAGCCGGTGGCACTTGGCGTCTTGATTCAAACTAAAGATAAGAAACGGAATATCTAAACCTTCATCAGCTGCGAAAAAGCAAAAAACATCAGAATAATCATGTTATTCTTTTTTTAGATAACTCTACGTACTGTTGTATTTACGAAACAGCATCCTATTCGTAGTTGGAACAGGAAAAATGTTAGCGGTTATCATCTCCCTATACGCAATAAGAGTATTCACACTGTCGGGTTGAGCCGATTTCCTCTGAATGAAAATATTTTTTGAGAATATTATCTCACCAGTGCTCCCTAGTCGAATTATGTTCCCGTTAAAAAAATGATGACGTTTAATGTGTTTACAGGTGTCACAATTCCCTTATACACAGTGTCTTATAACCTAAAACTTTCAGGTGTGCTCGACGTTGCCCGAGTGTTTGGAGGTGTGTGTGTGTGTGTGTGTGTGTGTGTGTGTGTGTGTGTGTGTGTGTGTGTGTGTCTGTGTGTCTGTGTCTGTGTGTCTGTGTGTCTGTGTATGTCTGTGTGTTTTGGGGGAAGTAAATCGAAACAAAATTTAAAATAAAAAATAACGTTATAACCCTGTTTAAATATTATTTTTAAAAAACAGCGAACGTGATGCAAAAAAAAGAATAAGCTAATAATATTAAAACTTCTTTAAAAAATCGGAGAAACAATAACAAAAAACAGCAAACGTGATGGAAATATAAAATTAAAAAACCAGCGAACGTGATGCAAAATAAATAATAAGCAAACGATTTTAAAACATCTTTTAAAAAAATCGGAAAAAAAACAAAAAAAAACAGCGAATGTGATGGAAAAAAATATTAAAAACGAACGAGAAAATGGCATATGTAACCCTGTCTATTAAAACATTAAATAGAAAAACAAATCTGACATCTTGGCTCGATCGTGCAATCTTGATATATCGACACTGCTACAATACTGACCGGCCTATGACCGCGTCAGTGAAACTGAGTCGTTTTTTTTTTAATTTAAACTAATTCAAGAAATAGTGTTTTTTTTTTGCATATGCGTGTATGGCAAGATTTATATGGAGGAACGATTTTATGCTACCCCTCCCTGTAGAAAAGTGCTTAGTTGAGGGTGAAAGAATTAATAGTTTTAGCAAATTTTTAGGTATTTGTCGTCCGAAGGGTCGTGCTTCCAAATGATACTGATCTTGTAAAAACCCGTCGCCTCCGTCGAAAGTTTTTGCGAGACATACAAACATGCATACATACATTTAAACAGGGTTTTCACCCATAATATTATAGATGTTAATTAATATAATAGCCGTCAGGCTCAACGTCGCTCCACTTAAATGAGGTAACAAGAACCATTATGTAAACTTCATTATGCCTTAAGAGTCTATATAGACAAAGAAATATCTCTCTCCGTCGGAAAAGGCAACACCGACTTTAAAAATTCAAGTTAAAGCGAAGTGAAAATACATTTATTAATCTACATTGTTTATATCTGCCAAAAGCTATTATAGGGCATGGATTATCTCTGTAATCGTACATTCGTTGAATAGAACACTTAATCTGTATTATTATCAGCGTTATTTATTTGTTATTCAAAACTAGCTGAATTCATCGACTCTAATTGCTTCGCAAATTTGCTTACTTGAAATACTAAAAAATAATACACATTTAATTTATGAATTTGTTGAAGACCCCAAAATGATTACTTCTCATTTATTCATATAGTAAGATAGACAGTAGATATTTATATATCTTTTACATTTAACCGCAAGAAAATAAGCAGAAATGATAAATCAACTTGGCCTTTCAGCTAAAATATATGATGAGATCGAAAATCAAATCGATCCATCTAATAAAAGGGACATTAAAACAAAAATGTTAAATATTTGTCTATTTTTGTCTAAAAATGTGAAATATTTGTTATATTCTGAAACAGAACAATGCTTTTGTATTGAAGTTTAAATAATCACACTAAAATAGGTTATAAATAAAATGTCCGTTTCAAAAACAATTTTAATCCTGATTTCGCACATTTATAAGCTGTAGTAATATAGTGTATTTATTGTTTAAAAGTTAATTAACTCGATATACTGCGCTTTAACTATACAGTTAGTCCAAGGAATATGCACAAGTTTATAATTTATTCATTCAGATAATAAAACACTCTGCTGGATTATGTTAGGTATCCTTAAGAATGCCTAATAAACATGATTTTTTTTGAAGGATGAATGCTTCTTTTCTTAGGGTCTAGATTCGCAAAAAGTTACGCTGCTAGTATCTGCTCATTCCGCTGAATATCCCGTAGAATATGATTGACTGAGATTCAATTGTTCCCCTTGTAACATTTTTACAGCGAGGACTCCTTCTCAACTACAACGAAATAAGACTTTTTTTTCTACTGAGTGGCTTTCACTAGGCTCAATTTTTATGAATAAAAATTATTCACAATGGCTTGCTGTTGGAGGTACATATTACCATACGTCGAATTCTTTGCAGATTACAACGTAGTAGTTTCCAAATTCATACCAACTACTTAATGTCATAAAGTCGGCTTACAGCATTTGAAGTTGGACAAATCTATATATCATTCTCTATCTCATAAAATTATAACCATTCCATTTCAGTGTTCTTTGTTCTCTAATGACTTTTGACCTCTTTAAGTATTCATTAGTTCATAAAATATAAGATAAATTAATTATAACAGATTTCTGATTCATATTAATGTATTAATAATGGGTCCTACTTCCGGTTACGGTGTTATTACTACTACTATTATTATTATTATTATTATTATTATTATTATTATTATTATTATTATTATTATTATTATCTTCATTAGAAGATTCAACCTTATAAAGCAATAATATTATATATATATATCGAGTTTTATGACTATTTTCTTAACAATGCCCTACGAACAAAGTGTAGTATGTCTACTAATAATTCACTTAGTCTATTCTGTACTAGCAGTGAAGCAGAAATCCTTTTAGACTGGGGCATGTTTTATTATTGTTTCAATTCCAAATACCCTGTTTTAGGTAGTTCGATATTTTCCACATCAGAAACTAACCTTGATTCAAAGAGTAATCTCGTTGGAGAGGGGGGCAGTTAATAAGAACAATACCCACTGGACGTGTATACAATGCATAAAGGATTGAACTTCTTGCATTATTTTTACATAATCGACTATACTTTTCCAGGTATTAGTTCGTTGCATTAATCAACACTGCAATTGGGAATCTGACTGAGTATAAGCCAACACTTTGTATACCTTGCCCATTGATATCTGGATAATAATATTCTTAGAATTTTCAATGCTATCAGACTCTCAAGATTAGATTTTTTTTTGTTCAAATTGTTTTCATGAAAACTCCAGTAATTATTATTCTCACACTAGAGGTTTTGACACAATTTATCAGTGTTCTCCGGAATTTGAGTGGCAATATATTTCAACAGATTATTACTACTGTCCACGTTTTCCAATAATTATTGCAAATATATTTGCATTATCTTAACACCTAAATCAAATTAATTTTTTTATCTGGCAACGACAATTTTAGATTTCAGTTACAATAAGCTTCCGAGTGTTTGGTGTGTGAGTTCCTTCTCACTCTTCTATATCATTCTTGACGCTTCACAACTATTTGTGTTCTGTCAGTCGAGGCTAGTATGAATATAGTGTGTGTGTGTGTGTGTGTGTTTACTTGGGGAGGTAGGTTATAATATTGCTTACCGTTTATAAAAATAATAATAACAATAACAATAGTAATAAAAATAATAAGATTAATATTGTAGTATTGTTAACACTATCAATATTATTATTATTATTATTATTATTATTATTATTATTATTATTATTCTACTACGACATTTCACACAAGTGATTATCAGTGATTTTTCACTGACAATAACAAGTGGTGTTCCCTTGGAGTCTGACTGACACTGTTTCTCAGGCCTTTCGATAAACGCTGCCAACGACTGTAGTTCATCACATTAGTCTTGACCATTAATTATATGCCAACCTCAACAATTGGTATTCTGTCAAATTCTGGTAAACATAAGCCTACTTTAGGCCGGGATAAATATTTTCAAATTCCTAGTCTTATCAACCCTCCTGATTTACCCCCTTACGGTCCGAGTTCTTCGCTTTCCTTTTCTTTGCATTATTATTATTATTATTATTATTATTGTTGTTGTTGTTGTTATTATTACTGTTATTATTGTTATTGTTATTATTGTTGTTATTATTATTGTTATTGTCGTTATTGTTGATGTTGTTATTGCTGTTATTGTTATTAGTGTTATTATTGTTATTGTTAATATTGTTGTTGTTATTATTATTATTATTATTATTATTATTATTCTTTTATTATTATTGGGTCACATGGAGCTTTCCCACATGTAACCAAAGATCTGATTGAAAACCTGTAGTGTTCCCTGGAAGCTGAGTGATAACAAGTCTCCCCAGACGTCCAGCTCTCACCACCTCCTTCGATAACATTTGCAAATAAATTTGCGTAATCACAACAGCCTCTCACTACTGATTTCTCGCTGGCAGCAGCCATTGTTTTATACTGGAATTTGAGTTACACTAAGCCTCCTCAAGGTCCCAGTTCTCTTCGCACTTGTGTAGCGGAGGTCTGGTCAGCGCTCTCTCCTTGGTCTTTCAATCCTCCTTGACCCTTCTCGGCTATTTGGTATCACACTTTTTTTTGGGGGGGGGGAACAATAGGAGGGGATGCGTGATGGGGGTGTACAACTTGTAGATATGCAGCTTCAGTATTCTTCATTTCCTCTGCAGCAGTTTGTCTGGCTCACGCATGTGGTTTATGTGTATTATTCTCCGCATTCAAGGGTTTTCCTTAATATTTCAGCCGTTTTCATTATCGTTAGTCGTTGTATCTTTGCAGCCATCTTTCTAATTCACATTTCTCCGATTCTTTTTTCAAAGTTTTTCGGAATTGTTCCTAGTACTCCTACTAATATAGGTATCAGTTTGATTTTCTTCATCTCTCTGGCTAGCTCTGTGTATTTGCTCCGTTTCTCCTTTTCTTTCATACTCACCCTGGATCAGCAAAATCTACGATTTGATAGGATTTTTCTTTCTTGTTAAGTATTACGACATCTGGTCTTCTTGCTTGAATGGGTTTGTCCCTCTGTATGTCCATGTCCCATAAGATTGTGTGGTTCTCGTTTTATTATTTACTCACTAGGAGTAATCACACAAGCCATCATCAAAGACTTCCCTTTGAGAACAACTTGTGGCGTTCAATGGAATCGGAATAACAAGTCTCACCAGGTTTCAAGTACTCTTCACCTCTTTCGATATCATTTGCAGATGAATTTCCGTTATCAGCTGCTTACCACGTAGTTCTTGTTTGCAGCGACCGATGATCTTCAATTGAATTTGGGTGGCAATAAGTCTCCCTAAAGTCCTAGTCCTTTTTGCATCTGGCTCGCGTTTTCTCTCCTTAGTCTTTCCATCATCTTTAACCCCTCATTTATTTAGTGTGGCGCAAGTTTATTGTGACACCCACCCATACAAAAAAGTAAGAGAGCAGAAGTGCGCAGCGGTTAAGTTTCCTTATATTCATACAGCTTCAGTTTTCATGATTCCATGTGATCATTATTTGTTTTTTAGACCTGTATCAGTTTCTGTGTGTCCGACTTGTGCCTATAGCTCATGTGTGTTAGTCTCTGTTTTCAAGATTTTTTAAAAATATTTCAGCCGTTTTCATTATTTTTATACCTTGTATGTTGTCAGCTATCCCTCTGATTTTAAAGTACTGCTGTCCGTTAGTGCTGGTACCATTTTTCAGGATGTTTGAGATGCAGTTGTCTGCATAATTTCCAGTGTACTGTCCTCCCTACCTGATCGTGTTTATTTTTATATTCTATTTTGGGGTAGTTTGCTGCATTCGCTTTGTATGCGGTTTATTGCTATATCTACTTGTTAACAGAGCCTGCATTTACTGTTTTCTTTGTTATTATTACGTAGGAAGTTGTTGATGATGATATTGCTGATGATAGTGATGATGATGCTGATGTTGGTGATGATTATGATTGTGATACCATTCGTAAAGATGATGATTGTGATACCATTCGTAAAGATGGTGAGTGTAACGAAATTCTATCAGAAAGTAACCGATGATAGCTATTAAATTCTTGTTACTGATAACATTCTTGGATGAAAAGAGGGTTCTAAGGTTCTTTTACGGTTTTCAATGCAGCACAAATGGCAAACCATTTTGGAATAAAGTTGGTCAAGAATAAAACGTATAGACAAAGAAAGCGTCTGTAATAAAAATAAGAAACGACACTTGAAATACGAGTAAAGCAGAGGTTTATAAGAAAGGCAAAAAGAAATGGCATTGACAAAACGAGGGAGAAAGAAATGAAGATAATGTATAAGCGCAATGGAAGGAGACTCGATCGAATGAAAAAGATGAAGAAAAGAAAATACTGTAGAATCAATCCAAAGAAGTAGGTAAAGAACTATAAGAAAAAAGAAAGGCAAAGAAAGAAAAAAAAACTGACCTGAAAGGGTAATTGACCAAAAAATGGCAGAAATTGTAAAGCGCTGAAAATGTAAGGAAAATAGGTGAATATGAATAAAATTTAAAGGCCGAGAAAAAAAAAGGAAAAAAGAGGAAAAAAAGGAATGCAGGTAAAAAAAAAACATTATCTGTTAACAATAAATAAAAAGTACAAATACTTGTTTTTTACTCACGTTAACCCAAAACAAAGCACATCGCCACTTGGATATAAGGGCTAGTATTTGGGACCATTCCTGAGAAAGATAAACAAGATGTTGGTTTACGTGACATATAAACTTCTGCATATCAGTAAATTCAGGAAAGCGGGTAGCAGGAAGGGAATTCCAGAGTTTAGCTGTTAGAGGGAAGAAGTAGAAAGCTTTCTGGAATTTAAGAACTTCAACAGTAAAGGGTGTGTGATAAAGATATTCTGTAAAAATATTTAAAACGAAGAATCTACAGTAAAAAAGATAATAAAGTACATAGATAACGTCTTAAATTGAAATATTGGTAAACTGTGAAAAGCAAAAGAATAAATAAATAAATAAAACGAAAATAAATTGTGAAATGCAAAAAAATAAATAAATAAATATAAAGAAAGAACGACAGAAAAGTAAAAAGAATAATATGAGTAAAATTTATAAAAGACAAGAAAAAAAAACGAAGAAACCGAACAGAAAAAGACGATGGAAAAGATAAGGAAAAGTTGTCTAAAGGAAATACAAACCGAATCAATTCAACATCTCTTTTATCTCAATTGTCGGTTAAAGGTAAGGTTTCCAACGCATCCATCAGTTCCGTCGGCATTTTCTCTCTTTAGCTTTGGCGTCGACCATTGGCCTTTTAAGAAAACCTCGTTTTTATCTTTCGAAGGTCACGAAGGATCGTTCCTTCTTTTAACATTACGCTATTCTCTTTTTCAATAGTTACCTTTTACGTCAAAAGAAAAAAATAGAACGAAAAAAAAAACAGAGTTGGTACTTCTGCTCGGTTTTAGCTTAAGGCCAAAGGCGAATACATAGGACGTTTTACACAAAAGACGCACAGCGATCGACGACTAGTGTCATTACGTCTTACATTATAAAAACATACACCCCCCTAAAATAGCGCAATACTCTCGACACAGCAGTTCATCAAATGTATTTATCATATTTTAATAGCATGCATTTACATATATTTATATGTTCTTTGTTTGAGTTAATGAATTTCTTTAGATAAAAACTGATAATTTTGTTTTCATCTTTCGCTCTTGTACACTGCAGCTTTCTTTGTATGTGTACTGTAATCTGTCGTATTATTTAGATTATTCGAAATGGTTTTCTATTATTGAGTGTAAGTTTCGGTCTATGTAACTTCCAACATTCTACAGGTGTATTTTGTCGAACTTGAGGGTGTTTCTGTTGCACTCGGGAATCTGCTCAGAATGACGAACATAACAATAGATCATAATCTTGACTTCTCTCAAAGGAGCTTAATTTAACCTTACTTTGACCTAACTACCGCACCACGTTGAACTTAAATTGGATCGATACAATATTTCAGAAGAATCATTTATTTTTTTCATAGAGGCAATGACTGGTAAATTCCCCCAAACCAACATTTTTCACATCTATACACCAATCTTATATAAGGTTGGTGCAAAAAAAAAATTTTTTTTACGTTCAACTTCAAAAGAGCATAACTCCTTTCCTAATAAACTTTATTAATCGAAATAAAAATCATTAGAATCGAAACATTTTGCCCAACAAGAAACAAGTTTATTTATCCCATTAGCGAAGAAATCCAAGGATCTGAAAGCGATGATGTCATTGAAGGCCGATTCGGCATTATCTCGGCTTTTGAAGCACTTTTCGCAAAGGAAGTTGTCGAGATGCTTGAAAAAGTGATAATCGGTGGGCGAAAGTTCCGGTGAATATAGTGGATGAAGCAGAGTCTCGTAGCCCAATTCGTTCAGCTTCTGCAGGGTCAGTTGAGAAACATGCGGCGAGGGTTGTCATGTAGGAGAATTGATCCCTTCATACATATCTATGGCGCATGAGTTAGAATTTCTGGTGTATTTTGTCGATTTGACGGAATACTTCTCAGACGAGGGCGTTTCGCCCGGATTCAAAAAGTTGTGATGGATCAGACCGGCCGCAGACAACCAAACAGTCACAATAGCCTTTTTTTGGTGCAATATCGGCTTCAGGAAGTGTTGTGGAGTTTCTCCGGCATCCAGCCACTGTGCTGAACTTCCACGCTTGTCTAGAGAATCCACTTCTCATCACACGTTACAATTAGCACGAAAAATGGATCGTTTTTGTTGCGCAGAAGGAGCGTAGAAGACACCACAAAACGACGATTTCTGTGATCATCGTTCAATTAATGCGGCACCCATTTATCCAATTTTTTTACTTCCCTATTTGCTTTAAATAACAAACGACTGTTCAGTTGTCAACCTCGACTTCAACAGCAACTGTTCCTGTTGTTTTTCGGGGATCGGCTTCAATTAAGGCTTTCAAATGTTCGTTATTAACCGAAGTCATTTGGCCGCGACCGTCTTCATCTTTGAGACTCTCGTCACTATTGCAAAATTTCTTGAACCACCGTTCTGCCACATATTACTAAGTGGTTCCTGGACCAAACGCATCATTGATATCATGAGCTCCCTCGGCGTCTGTTAAGCCTAGATTGAACTGGAACAAGAAAATGATGTAGATTTGAATTTAGTCAATGCTGTCGAAAAGCCTACAAAAATGAATGAAAAGATTCAGAACAGTGATTGATAACACACTTCGATAGGGAGAACAACTCGCTTCAAAATGGTATATTACATGCTATGTATATTAATGATTTAATTCGGAAATTATTTATAAAGTAACATATGCGAGAAAACGATATTGTTTTTGTAACAATCTTATGACAATAATAATAATAATAATAATAATAATAATAATAATAATAATAATAATAATAATAACTAGCGGGACCTGTTGAAATTCCAGAGCAACATTTTCTATATGTATATATTGTTGCTGCGCATGCTGTGAGCGTTCTGTTCAGCACGAATGAAGGCACAATCATATTATTCTACTTTTTAATTAAAACTGTATCGCCCCCTTACTAAAATAATAATTTTGATATATTTCCTGGGCTGATTATTTCATTACAAACACACCGGTCAATTAACTCACATTTTATCATTTTTCATAATTATTGAATATTTTACTATGTTCGACAATAATTTTTCATGAATTCACCCCACATTATCACCCCTCCCTTTACTAAAATATTAAATTTGGCTGATTATTTTATAAAAAACACAACTGTCAACTCACATTTCATCATTGTTAAGAATTCGTGGATATGGTACTAATTTTGACAATGTTTCATCATTTAAACTCACCATATCGCACACCTTACTAAAATAATAAGTTGGATATATTGTTTAGGCTGATTAATTCATTACAAACACACACATCAATCAACTAACATTTCATCATTTTTCGTAATTCTTGGATATCTTACTAATTTCGACAATATTTTTTTATAATTTAAACCAACGTTGTCGCCCAACCATACTAAAATAATAACTTTGATACATTTGCTGGGCTGATTATTTCATTACAAACACTAATCAATTAACCTCCATTTCATAATTTTTCATCATTCTTGGGTATGTTACTAATTCGACAATCATTTTCATAATTTGTACCCACATTATCGCCCTCCCCTTATAAAATAATAACTTTGAAATATTGTATTTTCTTATTATTTTATTACAAACACACTAATGCATGAAATCACATTTAATCATTTTTCATAATTCTTGGATATGTTACTTATTTCGACAATCATTTTTCATAATTTACACCCACATTTTCGCCCTTCCCTCTTTACTAAATAATAACTTTGATATATTGTCGAGGCTGATTATTTCCTTACAAACACAACAATCAGTTATCTAATGTTTCATCATTTTTTCGTAATTCTTTAATATGTTACTAATTTCGACAATAATTTTTCATAATTTAAGCCCTCCTTATCTCCTTCCCCTTTAATTATATAATAACTTTGATATATTGTCTAGGCTGATTATTTTATTATAAACACACCAATAAATTAAATCACATTTCGTCATTTTTCATAATTCTTGGATATGTTACTAATCTCGAGAATAATTTTTTATAACTTAAACTATCCTCGTCGCCCTCTCTTACTAAAAAATTAGTTTGTCTGGGCTGATTATTTAATAAAATACACAGCTATCAATTAACTCACACTTCATCATTTTTCTTAATTCTTGGATATGTTACTCATTTAGACAATTATTTTTAATATTTTTAACCCACATTATATACCCCCTACTACTAAAATAATAACTTTGATATATTATCTGGGATGATTATTTCATTTCAGACACACCAATAAATTAACTCACATTTTGTCATTTTTCATAATTCTTGGATATGTTACTAATGTCGCCAATCATTTTTCATCAGTTTAACCCACATCATCGCCCCACTTACTAAAATAATAACTTTGATATATTGTCTGGTCTGATTATTTCATTGCAAACACACTAATGCATTAAATAACATATTACATTTTTCAAAATTTTTGGATATGTTACTAATTTCACACAATTATTTTTCATAATTTAAACCGTCCTTATCGCCCTCTCTTACTAACATAATTACTTTGATATATTTCCTGGGCTGATTATTTTATTATAAACACATAAACGATTAACTCACATTTAATCTTTGTTCATAATGCTGGATATGTTACTAATTTTGACAATAATTTTATTATTAAAACCCCACATTATGCCTCTCCCTCCTACTTATATAATATATTTGATATATTTTCTGGGCTTATTATTCATTACAAACACACCAATCGAGTAATTCATATTTCATCATTTTTCATAATTCTTGGATATGTTACTAATTTTGACAATAATTTTCATAACTTTAACCCACTATGTCGCTTCTTCTTACTTAAATAATAACTTTGATATATTGCCTGGTGGGTTATTTCATTACAAACAAATCAATCAATTCTGGGTATTCTCATAGTATATATGTTTGACGTATCTTATCCAATCGCGGGTGACACCGCATATTCTGCTAATATATATCGTTCACCTATCTCATTCTATCCCGGATGACGCTGGGTATTTTGCTACTATATGCTTTCCACCTATCTCATTCAATACTGGGCGACGCTTTCTGATAGTATATATTTGCACATCTCATTGGATCCCGGGATTGACTTCATATCCGCCACCCCACTGTTGAAAATATACATTAAATAAAGTAATGCTTTTATCGTAAACTGTTTCAGCCATTTCCGGGACTGCCTTTATATCCCCAACCCACTGCTAAAAATATACATGAAATAATGTAATGTCTAAATAGTAAACTGTTTCAGCCATTTCCGGGACCAAATTTATATCCCAAACCCACTACTAAAAATATACATGAAATAATGTAATGTCTAAATAGTAAACTGTTTCGGCCATTTCTGGAACTGACGTATAATCCCCAACCCACTGTTGAAAATATACATGAAATAAAGTAATGTATAAATCGTAAACTTGAGCAAATAAATAAACCGAATCATAGCACCCCCGCCTCCGCCTCCGAACCTAAGCGAACACCCAACAGGTCAAGACATACTTATCAAGAAATCATCTCACCAACGAGACGCCAAAAACTTTAACATTAAGACTCGAATTTTAAAGTAACACTCCTCCTCCTACCCTCACATATCCCCCTTCCTCCTCCATGTATCCCTATGTCCTCAGCCACACCAGAAATGAACTTCCCAGCCCCTCCCTCACAAGGTCCTTAAACTCCAAAACTAAAACATTACCGACACCCCCTCCCACCTTTCCCCCTTGTTCCCTTCCTCTTTTTCCGCTCTTCTTGCACCCCCCTGACATTATTCACTCTTTCATCCCATAATAACGAACATTTCTGTAAAAGTCTGAGGAAGCTACAGACGGCCAAAAAACGACCGTGTAGCCGAAACAATAATGTAACTTAACAGAAAGATACGGTAATAAAAAAATTAATCGCATATTTACTCTACAACAGTATTGAGCACTTCAGTTTTTATTAATTACCATTTCTACTATATATATATGCATATATATATATATATATATATATATATATATATATATATATATATACATGTAAGCGAGATAATACACAGATAAAAATCCGATGAAACATCCTGATAGATATTACTAGAGATAATACTTTCAGGGTGATCCTAGCCGAAAAGGAAAAGATCAATATTTTATAATAGAGCAATATATAAATTAAGTTGTTAAAATTAAATTCTGAAAATCAAAATATAGACACATATATTCGAGTTAAGAATTTATTGTTTTACAAAAGGAATATATAGAAGGGGTTATATTAATTTCCTTAATCCATGGATTTTCAAAAATGGCTCATATCATCAGAGGAAATGAAATGCGGTTAGCAACATGTTCAGCTGTGAAAAGGCACGTATTTTGCTTTTCAACAAAAATATTGAAAATAGTTTTTTTGGGTGATGAATGATAGTTATATGAAAATAATTATTGGAAAACGGAATTTCATACAACATATATATATATATATTGGTGGCCTGACAATATATATTGGTGGGCTGGCAATGTCACAATAAAGAAACCCGAAGCAGCAAAACTGCAGCTTGCCTGCAAGACACTATGCATATAAATTTAGGCAAATATGGGTATATTATATTGGGTGGAAAATATAGGTTCTTATTTTTTTCCAATAGTCATAAAATTTTAACCGTCAAATTGTATTATAATCTTCAAAATTTCTTAAATTTTCATGTAGTTTCTTCTTACAGAACCAAAGATATGAGCATTTCAGTATTCTATGCTGCATTAATTCTAGGTAGTCATACGAGCTTAACTCTCCTAAGCCTTGCCTTCTGTCTTTTTTGTGCATAGTGATGAGACTCTTCGACCAGTCAATACCGCCGACTTCGTTCAGGTATGTTTTACAAGGCCAAAGTACATTTTTAAGGGCACTTGCTTTATTTTTCCCACCTCAACAGCATACTTCCAGATGTGAAAGCAATACTCTATCTGACTCTTATACTAGTAGACGATTGTATCAGAAGAGAGTTTATTTCGGGAATGGTAGAATAATCCAATCATTTTCTCAACAACCTAGAGACCAAACTTGATGCATTGGTTAACGTTTCATATTTGGAAGGAAAGTCAGTCCTAAAAGCGTACCCCCATTGTAACACTAATATATACTATTTATACATGTTTGTGCTTCTTAGTTTTCATCGTCTAGTTGTAGTAATTTAATCTGTTTTTTTTTTTATTTACTTCATATTCCCATAAAATAGAGAAGCATATACCCTGGAAATACCCTGATTTACGCTTTTAACTACATTAACACACCGGTTCTCTTATAGATTGCTTTTGATTTTAATATTCTCTAGAAGATTTCACTTTCGACCTCGCTAAGATGATGCCATGTACCAGGAAAGTTAATACTCGTCAAGACTGAAAAATTGGGTACTGATTACAGGAGGTTATATTTTAGATAAACGACCGCAAATTAGAATTCTTGACTTGCTTGATTCTGATGTTTTGGTATTGTTTTTTTTTTTTTTCACAATATAATCAGATACCTCCAGGAAAGACCACATATTTTGAACCAACACAACTATTGAATATGAATAAACCCAGCTTCAGTTACATAGTCTGGGTGAGTGGTTATTTCACCACATTTCCTATCCTATATCTATTACACTACGAGTGTTACTTTTCACAAATACACCACTCCTGCCGCTTTTCGTTTGTAACCTACAACATCACTCATGTCCTATTTTACTGACACTAATTACACCAATTCTTGTCTATTTTCGCCTCTATCAATTAACGTATTCAAGTTCCTTTTCGTCTACATCAATTACACTGCTCCTGTTCCCTTTCACCTCCATCAAGTATGTGTTCCCTTTTTCCATATCCTATACATAATCCATGTTCCCCTTTTACCTCTATTAACAAGAAAAATGGTGTTGTCTCCTTCTCTATATCCATTACACAACTTCTGTGCCTCATTCCGTTCTATCACTTTCATTGCACGTGTCTCATTTCCTCATATCCATTGCGCTACTCCTGTTATTTTTTTAGTCAATATCCTGCACATCACCCGTGTCCTGTTTCTCCTCTACTTCACCAATTATGCCTCCTTGCTTCTATATCCATTACATTTATGCCCTCTTTTATCTATATTAATACAATTTGCAATTTTCAAAGTCTCTTTGTCTCCTCTTTCTTCTTTTATCACCTTGTGTAACAATACTGCCCGTAGGATAGTTCGATACTTTAATAGTATAAGCAATAAGTTGAATGATAGCGTCTGGATGATAATGAATAATAAATAAGACAATTACCATGATAGATGTCTTTTCTATAAAAGTAGGTTATAACATATATAGGTTGGAGAATGTTGTTCGAGTCTATATGTTTTTTTAACAAAGTATTTTGTCAGCAAGGTTTTATTTTCGAATGATAAGATAACACGTTTATATTCACAAAAGAGTATCAGATATTCCGTATAAAGAACCAAGTTTTCTGAATAGAAAATGTGTAGGAAAAATTTCGCACGAATCAGTATGTGTTAGTTATTGATGTGAACCTGTCACAAAGTTTCAAATAGCAATTAACCTTTTTGAATCGATAAAGCTGAAACGTTGAATTGACCAATCAATCAAGTAAAGTGCCCAGCGACTAGATTCAAATGATTATTATTAGTTCAGATGATTAGGTAATTATTCATGGCCCGGGAGGAAGGAAATTAGAGAAGGAGTAGTAAGATGGGGGGGTCGAGAGGAAAGAAAATAAATGAAGTAGAGAGAGAGAGAAAAAAAAAGAGAGACGCAAATCGGTCAAGGACCGGACACCATCCATCAAGGTTGAATCAGTTCATACAGTATTTTGTCAGCTGGCATGCTGTAATCTCTTCATCAACCTCATGGTATTCTGTTTCTCTGTATATATTAGTATGTTCAATTATACATGCATATGATATATGTGCGTGTGCGTGTGCGTGTGTGTGTATGTATATGTGTCCATCTACTGACAATCGTTCTATTATATTTATCCATCCATGTATGTATGTTCAATTTTCTCTATATATCTATGTACCTTGCTTATATATATATACTAGACCACCCGTGACCCGTTGGGTCAGTACGTTATATTAGCTATGGAATTCATGTATGAGCGTGACACTTGTGGCATAAAGAAAATAGTTTTTTTTTTACATAACAGAAGCATTTATATGAAAGTATATTAAAATGAAAAAAGAATATAGATAGATTTCTATGAGTCGTTCTGTTTATTATAATTGTTATTTTTTTTTAAATTACAGTTACTGAATTATAAGTGGTTGGTCATACTTATAGGTAAATATGCACTGAACAGGTATCATAATCCTTATTATAGTTAAATTCAAATTTTGATATATCATCTTTTAAATGAAATTGTTAGTTGAAAGTACAGAATAATAAAAAAAAACACTCTCCACATGTTAATAATGGCTTTTTAAATAGAAAATGAAAATAAAATGTAACTTTTTTCATTTAATTTAAGCAAACATTCAGTACCCATTGTGTAAAGGAAAACACTATTTAATGTAATAGAAATGTGTGCATTTACCGATTCAGCTTTCCGTTTGGAAATGTAAGCAGACGACTTTAAAAAACATGGGAAGAAGAAAAAGAAATTTTTTTTGTAATAACGCCCTCTAGTAAAAAGGTCTGCATTAGTTAAGGGGGATAACTCTATCCAGTTTTACATCGCTCTCTTTTTCTCTCTCACACACATACACGTAACTATTTCTCGCGTACGTAACGAAAACAGAGGGAGTAGGAGTGTTGAAATCTATTAGAGGGAAATTGAGAGGTGTTTTCTTTCCATAAATTGTATAGGGTAATATTTCATATTATTAATAGATTCATAGATAAATAGATTTTATAATATATATTATAATTATCTATGAATCTATGTATTATTTGTATATATAAATAACTATTTGATCAAATTAAATGAAATTGTTTGTATTAAAAGCGATATAAAAATTCCGGAATTGGAATAACGGATTGAAGACGTTGCTATTTACGCATGCGCAACCGGATGTTGAAAACCGGAAATCTGATTGCAAACATACAAGATACATAGACTTTTAGTATTATATAGATATATATATATATATGTATATATACATATATATACATGTATATATTATTCAGAATAATGAATTAGTGTTATGATTATTAGTAGTAATATTATAATTATTATTATTTTATTTTAAGGCTACTAATATTATTGGTATCATGACTATTATTATTCCACAGCAGACATTCTAACTGTAATCTCCGAGCGTATATACCATTCACTTGATAAAGCAGGGGAGGGTAGAGCGGTAGCTCTAGATATATCTAAGGCTTTTGACAGGGTATGGCACAAAGGTCTTCTCAGGAAAATCAGATCATACGGTATCACTGAAAGAATACATGACATAATTAAATCCTTCTTAGATAAGAGAAAAATCCAAGTTGTCCTCGATGGCCATACATCTAAACAATATAATATAAATGCGGGAGTGCCTCAGGGGTCTATCCTAGGACCTCTATTATTCCTAATATTCATAAATGACCTCCCTGACAAAATTGTCTGTGAGATGGGCATATAGGCTGACGACACAATGCTCTATATACACGACAGGAAAACAAATGAACACATATCTAAGGAAATCGCAGAAACAATAGAGGATGACCTCCAATCTGTAGTGGAATGGTGACAAAAATTGATGGTCACTACAATTATTTCCTTCAATAACTACAAGAAATCTTCTCTACCACCAATAGCCAGGGGAAAAACTCTTTATCTGAAAGCACATCGTTTAAACTTCTCGGCCTAACGTTCACAGGAAACATGAGTTGGAACAATTACATTGGGAGCATTACCAGGACGGCTGCGAAAAAGGTAGGTCCTCTCTATCGTGCTAGAAAGCTACTGACCCCTGAAAGTATCCTGTACCTCTATAAGGTTACCATTCGCCCATGTATGGTATTGTTGCCATATTTGGGCCGGTGCATCTGCTACTAGTCTCTCACTCCTAGACAAGGTTCAAAAGAGAGTGGCCAACCTAATAGGTCCTGAACTATCATCCAAGCTTCAGCCTCTCTCCCATCGACGCAATGTAGCATCCCTCTGCCTGTTCTACAAGTACTTTAACGGTGTATGTTCAGACGAGCTGCAAGCACTTGTGCCCCCTCTATGTAAATGCCCTTGACAAACCCGACAAGCAGTACAATCCCACCCCTTTACAGTAGAGATCCCTAGATGTAAGATAGCCTCCTACTCCAGTAGTTTCTTCCCCAGAACCGCTAGACTTTGGAACTCGCTGCCAGGTTCCTACTTCCCCAAATGTACTAACATGCAGAAGTTCAAGTGTAACGTGAACCGATAGTAGCCCACTACATCAAAGTGGCAATGTGCCTTGTTTGGGGTGACAATGTAATAAAAAATGTCTTGTTATGTTAAGAAACCTTGTAAATATATGCAATATTTTCACAGATTAATCGAACTCTAAGATTTCAATTAAATGTAATTATCATTAAGTATATACCTTGGATTTCAATTCATCAATTGGAATTATAAATTTGAGCACCATATGTTGAGAGCAAGCAAACAGAAGTAGGACTTTTAATTTCCCTTTTTCTCCCTTCCTTTTTCCCCTCTTTCTTTCTTTTTTAACATTACTAGACTTTTTCTTTTTTAACATTACTAGGCTTTTCTTTCTTTTTCCTTTTCTTTTTTCTTTTCTTGTCTTATCTTTCCCGCCTTTTAACACTTACCTTGAACCTCGACCTATTTTTGAATCGTGTCAAATCCTGTTTAGACATTTCATGTTCAATACTAATAAGTTAGACGCACCCTTATTTTTTTCTTTTTCTCCCCCCCCCACTCTCCCAAGTTAAATTCTCCTACCACTTCCTTATTTTTAGAAGATAGAATTTAAATTTTGCGATTTTAATATTATAACATTATAACATTTTCACTTGCGCCCACTCACAAATATAATCTTAATAACAAAAACTGCATCTGATTTTTAAAGAATATTTTGCTTTGGTTTGATAAGCAATTTTTTATATCATTATTTCATTTTCATTTAATCTTAATTTAATCTTATTTGCCTGACTGCAGATATGTTTTGATCTTTATTCAAAAATTGATTGAAAACTTGAACTGAATTTTGAAACTGATATATGAAAAAAAATTTACCGGATTGATGTAATCAAAGATTTGCCGGATATCCAACCAAACTATAGAAAAACTGCGAAAATATGTATATATTGGATTGCTACCAGTTTCCTTGGATTTATTACAATACGCGTTGGATCGCTTTACTTGCCGAATACCAAGAACTTCCATTACAGGATTTAGCATGCAAGTTTAAAATCCTTTTTTTTTTTTTTTTTTGCTACATCAATATCCAATTTCCCTTATTCTATGTAGCTAAAATGATTTAAAAACTTTAAAAACATTTAATTGTCTATGTTTAATACCTTTAGCAAATTAAGTGCAAACCTTTTATAATATTTGCTAATATTTTTCCTCCGAGGAGTGTATAAGCATCGAAAACTCATGGATTAAGGAAATATTTTTTAGTATACTGAATTCTTTGTTTTGCATACAATAAAATTTCTATATTTGAAATTTTATTTTTTCAAATCATAAATTTTTAAATTCCTAAATTACGATATATATAT
>NC_136497.1:90933102-91085602 GCF_053919585.1 Euprymna scolopes
TGCCCCGGAAAACAGTAGGCGATCTAACTACTTAGATTAGCTTAGGGAGAGACCTTACTAACAATGCACTAATTTTGTTTTTTGTACATTTTTTCTATATTTCCCACTCCCCAACACGAACTGTTTTTCTTCAAAATTTAAGAACTTTTTATTTTTTCCAATGGATTGAACTTTTTTCACACACACACACACACACACACACGCACACACATACAGAAATTTTATATATATATATCCTTTTTTGTAAAAACGCTGGGGTTTTCATTAGTTAGCTTTAGATTCCACAGAGTGAATGAGGTATTGTGGTAAATGTTGCCAGTCAAGAGTAAAGTCGCCGCAGACTCCATTTTCACTTTAGTTACAAAGACCCTGCAACACTCCCCTCCCCAGATCTTATAGGGCCTTGTGCCTAAATTTGTTTTGTCTTTTGGAGATTTTACTTTTTTAGATGTTTTAATTTTATATTGGAATTTTTTTAATTGTAATTTTTTCTTTAAACGAAATAAATTAAATATAAAGATCAAAGTGTAGTATCTGTTCCGACAGATACTGCAATAAAAGACCCTATGTGGGGGCAGCCCCACATATAAGACCTTGGTCAATGTAGAGGCAACCCTTCATACCAATTGTCTCTATCCAGCTCCCCTACTCCCCGGGGAGTGTGTCCTCATTTCCCCTTCACACCCCACATTAAAAATCGGCCTTGTGCGTAATTTGCTCGGTGGGGGGGGCAAATAAATACAGCTTTTCTTGGCTTTTTGGATAAGATGAAAGTGTAATATCTGTGCGTCAGATACTACAAGCAAAGACCATATGTGGGGGCAACACAACATATAAGACCTTGGTCAATGTAGGGGCAACCCTTCATACCAATTGTCTCTATCCAGCTCCCCTACTCTCCGGGGAGATGGTCCCCATTTCCCCTTCACTCCTCACATTAAAATCGGCATTGTGCCTAATTTGCACGTTGGGGGAGCAAATAAATACCCTTTCCGTGGCCTTTTGGCCAAGATCCAAGTGTAGTATCTGTTCTTACTACATGCTGTACTTATTGTGGTATAAAGTAGGAGATCACTTTTCTGTATTAATTTAATGTAAAAGGATCACCCACTTTACAACCAGGCAGTCTTTTAGCCATTCAAGTCATTCTCCAGATCATTCAAGTTGTTTTTTTAAGGATTCCAGTTATTATTTAAGCATTCAAGTCATTCTTAAGTCATTCAATTCATCCTTAAGTTCATTTAAGTCAGTTCAGCCTATTTTTCGGTCATTTTAGTTTATCTTTAAGAATTTCATGGCAATCCTACATTCACGCATTCATTCATTACACGAGAGCACACGACTAATGGCTATCGGCCTTGTTTCCATAAGAATTATTTGTACAAAAATGAAACATGTCATCAGATTTGAAGGGTTAACTAAACTGTCGAAACAATACGGAATTGCTTTGAAAGAGTTAAAAATAGTATTACCAGCTCCCCAACCCACCAACTTTCTCCCACTCCAAAATCAGCAAGCGCAGGCCTTAGTTACGATAATATGGGAGAAATTAGGACGAAAAATCCCATGGTATTCCCAACCTTAAGCAGACAGACGAATACACTAGCGGTAGTTTAAAAGTCAAAATCGACAAGTGGCAAAATTCTGTTACTGGATGGCATTCAAAATTTTGAAAAGAAAAAGAAAATTGATAGCACTAGGGGAAAGTAACACTTCTTTTATCATGCTCGTAGTGTCCTAATAATAACCGTCCGACAGAGATAGAAAACAAATAGTACAGTCGATTGAAGAGAATCGGACGGTGGTGAAAACCGCTGATAATACTACTGCTATTAATACTTTTCTTACAACTACTACTACTACTACTACTACTACTACTACTATTACTATCATTGATAGTATCCCTACCTCTACCACTACTAGTACTCTTAAGAAATGCGACTCGTGTTATTCTCTGGGCTTTAAAGACCAACTCCCCGAGAAAAGGCAACATGATACTTTAGCTAGGCCAAAGGTTAGATGGTGCTGACGATGATAATGACAACGACGATAATGCTTATAGCGACGACGATGATGGTTATCAAAATAAATTACACAGATGGTGACAGTGACGAAAATTATAGTCAGGACGATGAAGATGGCGATGTTGAAAATGGTGAAATGCTAATTACAGTGATGATGACGGTTATGGGACGAAAACGAATTGCTACGATAAGTATTATGAAAGTACATTGAAAGATATAGTATCGTTAGGAGCAATGTTAATTACAATGATAACTACGATAAAATCAAACTGAACTACGTTGAAGATAGTTATTATAAAAATCATTTAAATCGTGATGATGACGACGACAAGGGCGATGATTGTGACGACTATGAAAATAGGCCAGAGGAAGGTGATAACTATGAGAATAGATTACAGGATGATGATGATTATAAGAATAGATTATAGGATGGTGATTTTAAGAATAGATTAGAGGATGGCCATGAATGACTAAGATAATGACAACTATAAAAACAAACTAAGAGACGAAGATGACGACGATAATGATAAAAAGAAATTAAATGATGGAAATGATAAGGATTCTAAGAATAAATTACAACACGAAGAGAATGACGATTTTCGGAACAAATTAAACGATAATAGATATGGGTAAACGGGTGAATAAATTATTACCTAAGAGTAATTTTTTTAAATGCCATCCGAATTTGTCGTGAAGGCAACGTGCTTATGAGGAAATTGAAACCACCTCTGAGCGTTAAAATAGTTAGAGTTAGACAGCGTTTACTGACTCTTCGGTGCCTCTCTAAACTAAAATAAATAACCCGAAAATATTGGTTTCGTCACTGTGAAAATTAGGACGAATGAAGCCTACGACAAAAATTCCTTAGAGAACACCGCACTTAAACTAGTGCTCGGTCAGACAGGATTCAATGGTGCCAAGTAGAAGAGAAGAAACCAAAATCCGTACAAAAACTGCACCAGAAACATAACTTTGATTTTTGTGAAAAAATGTAACACGTGATCACTCTTTAATCTTATTTAGTTGGGCGATATCATATAATCGTAGAATTAGATTATGTATCGAAAAATACAAAACTAAATAATGACAATTTTTTTATTTAATTTTAAACTGGGGAGAGTATATATTATTATTTCGTTTAGCTTGTCGTCGACTTAGAAAACAATGTAAGGATAGATAGATAGATAGATAGATAGATAGATAGATAGATAGATAGATAGATATATAGATAGATAGATAGATAGAGATAAAATCTGTAAAAAAAAAACAAGAAGGCGAATAGCTGTTTTAAAAGGAAAGAGGGTATACACTAATTAGCGCGCATCCGTGAAGACATGCGCCCGTGAATGGAAAGAAAGAGAAAGAACAGAGTCTATACAGAGAAAAAGAAAAGGGATACATTAGACAGCACGTATGTGTAAAAATATGCACAGTAAAAAAAAAATATGCCGGTGTAGAAAACAGAGAATTTCCGCTGTGTCTCCAAATAAGACGAACGAAGAATACGAAAGATGAATGAATAAATTAGTGTAAATAAGAAGAAATAGAAGAAGGATACTTCTTGACCAGCGATCATAATGCTGAGAGTCGAACAGTGAATTTCTATGACAGTCGAGAAGAATACGAATAAAGAGACAAAATTTATAAACGAAAATGGTGCTGTGAAATTCAATATAGAAATTGAAAGAAATTACTACCAGAAGTAATCGAATAAAAGGAGGCATAACCGATATCAAAGGCCCTGTCGGTGGGACATTAGAATACGCCGACTGCCCCCCTGCAGAGGGTGAAAGTCCCTCAATGGGGGTTCTGGATATGACCTTAAACTATATCCAGTGGTGAGGCCCCGGCTTATGGGCTTTGGGGAGTGTGGAGCCACCTTTTAATTACTATTGCTCCCAGGTCCACTCTGACCCGAAGTGGTAGTACCTGTTAGGGTCCCAATGATGGGTTAAATAGAAACCGACGTGAAAACAACAAATATATTCTATTAAAAAAATTTTTCTTCAAAATCTTTGGATTCGGCATTAAATAACCCGAAAAGGGTTGATATGCCGTAAAACAACCAACCAACCAACCAGCCGATATCAAAGAAAGAAGATAGAACGAACAGCTAGGGTCCATTCACATAAAAAGAAAGAAACCGTGAGCTAACTCTCTCTCTCTCTCTTTCTCTTTCTCTCTCTCTCTCTCTCTCTCTTTCGCTCTCTCTCTCTCTCGTTCTCACCTATGACGACAGACTGATATTTTGTGTTATGTTTATTTATTTTTCTGGGTATACTCTCAGCCTGACATACATAGACAAACAGCGTAAGATTTTTTTATTCCCATATTTTATATCTTGTTTTTCTTTTGTTACTTTCTTGTCTTCAACGTTATATTTTATAAATAACGTTGCTTCAAATTTTTTTAAATTTGTGTTGGTCTCTGCTTTTGTGTTCCGGTTGTCTCGTCTGTCTTATGTCACCGGTCGGAAAAGATTGTTCCTGTTTGGTTTTATCTTCATATGTCACCTTTTTCGGTCTTAACAAAGCCCTGGGGGCACTCAAGGATAATATGTGTCAGGTGAGACAACAATCTGCTGATTGGTGATGGTGAAAATTAGATGAGTTAATTTATTTTTAAGAACGGCTCATCATGTTGGACTTGAAAACGATCATGTTATAGTAAGTTATGAAGCAGATCCGCGGTATTTTGTTTCGTGGATGAACAGTTCTGTGAGCAAAGCTCTGAACCACAAATAAGATAACAAACAAATAAGAATAGGCGGAGAAATTGATAACGGTAATGTTTTGCATGAGCAATTTGTTTAACGATGCATTATACAAATCAAAGAATACTTTGCTATGAATTAAAATCTTAAAAGCCTCGAACAGAGCTGGTGCTGACTTTACTAACGAAACAGCAAAACACTACTCGCGATTCAGCAGTTATTCATCTTGCTCTAATTAATACTTTTAAATGTATGACGTACGTTATACAACTGGGACAACAGTATATTGTTTTCACTGTTTTGACTCTCGATATCTTATATGCTTTTATATAGAGTGATGTGGGTCTTGGTTGATTAGTTGTGTCTAACTGTGTCCTATATATATATATATACTTGAGAGTCAAAACAATGAAAAGTGTATGCTCTTTTCATATCCCTAATTATATACATTCAATATAACACATTTCTATTAAAAAAAACCCTGATAACTTTTAAATTATAAACATACGAAATGTCTTAATAATATATCATGTTTTAATAATTTTGATTTAAGTAATTTTAATAACGAATAAACTATTGAAAATATATACGGAAATATGCGTAGAAGTTAGCAATAAATAATACAAAGCATTAATTTATTTTATATGTTTTTAAATAATTATATCAATAAGGCATACAGATAGCTTTCCTTGTGGTCGCCCTCTACTATATATGCGGCGTTTTAAAGAATATGTTTTATTTTATTTATTAAAATTATATTTAGCCGTTTTGGTAGTAATATAGATAAAAACAAACAGAAAACACCTTTCATATTTAAATTGTTTCTATTTTATTTGTTGCATGGTAAATATAGAATCAATTGTATTTAGTTTAGGCATGAAACCAAACTACATTTCATCTACGCTTATCGAACTCATGTGCTACTCAATTATTCTCTTAAATAATTTCTTAACCTGATTGATCAACTTTCCATCTATGTAATTACCTCTATCTAATGTTACTATTTTATCTTTACGACAGTTTATAATGAAATAAAGATTCCAGTGTCGTAGAAACATCGTTCTTCCATGATGATTTACCATATTGCCACCATAACAATGCTTGTTGTACCAGCAGTTTTCAACATTTTTGACAAATCTGAGTCATGCAGTTCCACCTTCCTTAGTCTTGCGTCTAATACTATTTCATGCACAATTCTTTTTGATATTACAGATACTGCTCCTGCCACTTACAGGTTTTACTAGATCCATGTCAGCTCAATATTTCAGAATCCCTTACAATAGCATTTTCATGAATCTCTCAATCTTTAATTTTTGAACAATCCTTTCTCATATATATTAAAGCCTATAATGATCAGCTTCAGACGTAGCTTCGTAGATAGTTTTTCATGCTCTCTTCTTTGCTATCAGATGCATATCTATTCAGTAAAACACTTATTCTATCATTTGCGCTTTTTTGTGATGCACTTCGCAACTCATCCTGTAGGCCTTTTTGCCCAGTGGTAAGTATTGTCTTTTTCCATCAATATCGTGTTATCAAACGTCTTCCATTGGCCCATACTTCCCGAAGTGGATATGTTAGCTTAGAATGTCAAATCGTCCCTAAACTTGCGTGGCATGTGTTCTATCATTCGACCTCAACAATATTTAAATAATAATACAATTCCTTTTTACCAAATGCGCTATAGTAAACTTTAAGCCATAAATAATTCGTTTAGGCTATGTCAAAATTTCGTAACCATGTGCTACTTTGATATAACGCAAGAGCTTTCTGTTGTTTTTTTTTCTTAGCATAATATTATGCCCGTGATATTTGGTTCTTTCAGATTTATAAATAATGGAATACACCACACCACCACACCAGACCGCACTAGTGGCATTCACCTTGGCCGAACCCAACTAGCTCCCTTCGAATGAGAAAGTATCAAAGGAATATTACATTCATAATCGATCCCCAGTCGCATGTGGGAAGATGATGATGTTAAGGTTTTGCATGTTCTCTCAGGGAGGTGTTAACATTCTTTTACATACAACGCCTTGTATTCCCAAATAGTCAACCATCTGCTCCTGGCTAGGCTCAACGTTGCTTAACTTCGGTGATCTAATGAGAGCCGATGTGCTAATAAGATTATCTCGTGTAAGTAAAGCGATAGATATCGCTGTTCTTACAAATATAATTTTGGAGCAATAATTCCAAAGCATTACTATATTCTAAAATGATTGCTCTTTCTGTATCACTTTAGACATTTCTTTAATTCCCATCATAAGAACAACTGAAAGGTTTTCGAATATGATCATTAAATCCTATACCACGAACAGTACGTGCTTATCACAAACTATTTACTTTAAAAAGGCTCATATTTTAAATCTTCAAACCATCTTTTTTTTTTTACGGCATAAACATTGTCGTGGAGAAACCATCAACTTCAACAGAAGGATTATATCATTTAAACGATTAGCATCAATTGTTTTGATTATTTTTTTTTTTATTTTGCAGACTGTTATCCTCATCTTAATTGTTGCTGTTGTGTCACCACGTTTCGGCTATCTCATCCTCTGACCTTCTCCAGGTAGTTCCATAGCAACTATGGATTAAAATAACAGCTGGGGAATGTAGTAATTGCTGAGAATAAAGTTACAAGATACGATATTCCTATCCCGTCGCTGTAAATCACATGAAGAAGTCTACAGTACGCGTTGGCTAAAATGTAGTGAAACAACAACAATTCAGATGAGGATAACAGTCCGCCTGGTGCAACCAGATCAGGCTGTCGGAAGATGACTCCCTGACACAAATGCATCTACATTAACACCTTTCTGTCTTTATTTTTTTTTTAATAATTTGCACAACCAAACCATGTTTTGCAAAGCCCAAAACAAAAACAGTAGTCACCTTCCATTTCCCCCATTTTTTCTCCACTCCCACTTCTCTACTGGCTTCCTAACTAAAAGGTCTCGGATATGACCTTAAACTATATCCAATAATGAGGCCCCAGCTTGCGTGCTTTGGGGAGTGTCGAGCCACCCTTTAATTGACATTGCTGCTAGGTCCCCACTGACCCGGAGTGGTAGTACCTGTTAGGGTCCCAACTATGGATTAAATAGAAACCGACTTGAAAAAAAACAAATATATTCTATTTAAAAGATGTTCTCCAAAATGATTGGATTCGGCATTAAATAATAAATAAAAGGGTTGATATGCCATAAAACAAAAACAACCGACCTGATTACAGTTCGTAAAAGAATGAATACACACATAAGAGACCCCTATCTTAAAGGATGTCATATATATCTAATATGTAAAAGGCTATATGTCTGTTTGTTTGTCCGTTTCCAGATTGTCAAACTCTATTTCCTCCGAAACAAAAAGATCGCAGAGCAGCGCGAGGTGTTTCAAATGATTGTATTTTTTATGCTATGAATCTTCATCCAGTATTTTTCATGTTATGAATCTTCATCCGGTTAAAATATTTTTAAGGGGTCAAAAATGGATAAAAATTGAAAAAATCATTATAGATTTTTATATTCATCTTAGTTTATTTTCAGTTTTTAATCACTCTGTATATGTGTAACGTCCGTACAGTGGTAACGTCACTAGCTTTGAACGCTAGTTTTGTATTCGGTTTCGATTCTACCTGCTTGTACCTAAATACGTTTTTACTTTTAAAATCACAATTCTGTATTAATATACACGAAATCCGGACAAATTAAATTATTATATTTAAGCGAATTTTACGACCGGGCAAAGCCGGGCAAAAAAAGCCGTGTGTAAAAATAAAAATAGTTCGCCCCTACCCATCCTGCAACCCCTTTATAATCAATAAAATAATTAAATAATAAATAAATAAATAAATTAATTAATTAATTAAAAACTAACTATAAATACACCAAGCCTCGATAAAGAAAAAGAAAACAACAACAAAAACAATCGCTCCTGACGACGATCGGATGTACCTATAGGAAGCGCTTGAGAAGAATATGGCCAAACAAAAACTTTTGGGCGGCATAATATACAGTATCCCAGCCGAAATAAAAAAGATTGATCGGCCAATTGAAAAGATATCCAACAAAATCGAAAAAAAAAAAGAAATCTCTTGTGTTCAATAAGACTAGTTTGCATAATGTTTTGCTGCAACACACACACACACACACACACACACACACACACACACACACATATATATATATATATATATATATTGTTTTTATTTTGCAATGTCCTGAAACTGCAATACACAACATTATCAGACTATCGATCAAGACGTGACAACAATTGTCTGATTATCAACGAAGACCCTTGTTTACTTCTGCTCAAAAACTTGAACCCTCTTAAACCATTTACAAATTTATTTAAAAATCTGCACCTTACCTTTTAATGGACACTTTGTGAAAATGCAGACTCCACAGACGTATGTATGGCTTCATCAAAATGAAATATACTTATCCATGTACTTTTCCTAATTGAAAAGCTGCCTACCGTTTTTTTTTTCGGGAATTAATCCCTATTTTATTCACGTAAATATTTTCGACATCGAAGTTGTGTTCATGTTTGACTAAACATTGACTTATTCTCAAAGCAGAGAAAGAAGACAGAAAAACATGTTCTTATGTTAAGAGGTTTTTTTCTCTTCCGCCACCCGCTCGCTTTTCTCCAAGCGGTCGTCATAGTTTCTCCTTTTGTCCGCTTCCCGACTGACAACAGCCTCGCGCAACAAAATAAACGTTTTTTTTTTAAACTTCCACTTTTAATCCCGATAGCACCTATATTTGCATTTATCTCCTTATTTTCATATTATTTTTCCTATCGGACGGATTTCAAGGCCGAGGACCATTGCTTTTCTACAGAAGGCTACGTCAACCGTGGGCGCATATTGATGTGGCTCTCCACACCGTTATTTCACGAATGTAGTTGTAAAATATAATAGTATGGGGGTCTATTTACCAAATCCATAGAGTATTTTATGAAAGAACCGACAGAAACTATAACGTAGCGTTTTATATACAGATGTAGAGTTTTTGTATGGTTCTTTGCGCAGGTAATCCGTATTGAAATAGATTTAATGATAAGTAACATTGATTGGGAAATATTTCTCGCGGGTTTTTTTCAAATACGGTTCACAAGAAGGATACGTGCGAGCGCTAGACTATTCTCCCCAGATTGCTTTCAAGTCTATCGAACTCATTCAATTATTTGCGTTAAAGCTGCGGGATTTGTAAGAAATTATAATTAAGAAGGATTTTTAATTAAATTCTTTAAACTTCATCCTCCTCCTTCACTGAACCTAACTCCAGATTTTGAAAATCACGTAATAGAAAACCATTCAAGTCGTGCGGATAAATTAAACAGAGGTCAATCAGTGAAGAGGAGTTCTTTCCTAGCGAAATTGGATCTTCTAAGTGATATAAATCCTAGTCACCGTAAATAGTTTGTTCGCTTTTAGTTGGTGTGGATTCGGGGTTGTAAAAATAAAACGAGTACTAAATTACTTGATTATAATTAATTTCCGAATTTAACGATATTCATCACTATAGATCCTCTTATTTAGATTTAAATCGAAGTATAATAATAACTGACCTTATATCTAGAATCATTATTCTAATATTGATAAAAATTTATAGTAGTTTTACTTTTTACTAGCAAGACCCGTTAACGGCGTTGCCCGGTGAAAGCCTGCCCCGCCTTGCAAAAGAAAAGTAAATCACGGTTATTATTGGTGGCCACTCCCGTCCCTGAACAATTGTGGACACTGGCGGCCGTAGCCGAAATGAAATAATCTGACTTTCACTGGCGATAATTGATGGTTTGGAACGATAACATGGACATACTGTTTGAATTTAAAAAAAGCAATTAAGGGAATGCGTAAATCAGTAGGAGTTCATAAAATTACGAAAAATGTTCTATTAGAATAATAATTGAAAGAAAAAACAGAAGTTTATAAGGTTAGGTATTCTCACTATATATGAAATGTTTACAGTGGTAGCAGTCCTAGCTGTTTCCGTTTCTTGTTCAAGTCTTCCTCTTCTTTTCAATTTTTCTACTAATAGTATTAGTTTGGTGCAAAAACAATGTTTTTTCACACTGTTACTTAATTCATTGTGATATATATATATATATATATATATATAGGCATGTTATATATCCTCTTGTAGCGCGTTTATCCCTCTATCGAATCGTGCTAATCGTTACCGTTCTCAATCTCTTCATTCATTTTTTTCAGGCTTTTCGACAGCATAGACAAAATTCAAATCCGCACGATTTTCTTGTTTCAGTTTCAACTAGGCCGAAACGCTGCTGAGACAGCTCGTGATATCAATGATACGTTTGGCGCAGGAACCACTAACGAACATGTGGCACAACGGTGGTTCAAGAAATTTTACAATGATGACGAGAGCCTCGAATATAAAGACAACCGTGGCCAGCCGACCGCGGTTGCTAACGAACATTTGAAAGTCTTAATTGAAGCCGATCCTCACAAAACAACACGAGAAGTTGATGTTGCAATCGAGGTCGACCACTCAACAGTCGTTCGCCATTTAAAGCAAATACGGAAGTCAAAACAGTCGGATAAATTGGAGTCGCATGAAATTAACGATAATCAAAAAATACGCTCCTTCCGTGCAATAAAAACGACCCATTATTCGACCTGATTGTGTCGTGTGATTAGAAGTGGATCCTCTACGACAAGCGGCGACTTTCGGCAAAGTGGTTGGATGTCGGAGGAGCTTCACAACATTTCCAGAAGCCGAAATTGCACAAAAAGATTATGGTTAATGTTTGGGGAAGTATTGCCGAAAAATTGACGAAATGTACCAGAATCTTCAATGTATGTGTCCGAGATTGTTCAATATGAAGGGACGAATTCTCCATGACAACGCTCACCCGCATGTTGCTCAACTGACTCTTCAGAAGCTGAACGAATTGTGATACAAGGCTCTGTCTCATCCGCCATAATTACGGGGCCTCTCACCCACTAATTATCACTTTTTCAAGCGTCTCGCCAACCTCCTGCGTGAAAAATGTGTCAAAAGCCAAGATAACGCCGAATCATCTTTTAATAACTTCATCGCTCCTAGATCTCTAGATTTCTATGATAATAGGATAAACAAAATTGTTTCTTGTTGGCAAATATGTGTCGATTCCAATGGTTTTTATTTCGATAATAAAGTTTATTATTAAAGGATTTGTAATCTTGTGAAGTTGAACGGCAAAAAAATGGCATTATTGTTGCACCAACCTAATATTAAAGTAAATTCCAGTTTTGTTTTCTTTTTTAACCTGTTAAACAAAACAATTACGACTTTTTTCACTTTACTTTTTTGAGCACTGTCAGATATATTTTATTATGAGGGGTTAAAAAATAAACATAAAATATAGTACACTATAAAAATAATTTTACAGTTTTTAAATGTGAATATTTAACATATGTTTAAAAGAAACATTAAATTCAAACAACATAATAAGTAGGAATCAATTAGATGATATTGCCGAAACATTTTTTTTTTCAATCCGTGGCAGCCGTAATAAATTGCCCGGGTTTAAATGAAGTGTATTTAAATAAAGTACATAAGAAACGTAACTATGCTTGAAAACATTTAATTAATAACCAGTACACATGTGCAAAGCGATCGATCGAGCGAGCGAGCGAGAGAGAGAGAGAGAGAGAGAGAGAGAGAGAGAGAGAGAGAGGGTGGGGATAAATGCTTATTGTCTTTTCTTCGGCATCGCCGTGATATGTTTTTGTTTTTTCTTCGGCATAAAAAGAATGAGTATAAAATGAACAAGAGAGAGTTGGGAAAAATATATACAGATAGAAATATAGGAAGGGAGAGAGAGAAATGGAGAATGAACGCAGAAATTTACTCAAAGGGCAAAATAGGTATCATTGCGACGCCATATTACAACTATACATTAGGGTTCATTTAATAGGTGATTACCGTTAATCCGGAATATAGAAATCGTCAGAGGTCAGCCAATAACAATGAGTGGATTTAGTCTGGGCGACTTTATTATATTTTAATCGGAAAATGAAAAGATTATGTTATGTCAAAGAGTTTATAATCCAGTTACGAAGGGTAAAACCCACATTTGTCGAAAGTGAAGAATTCCTCCAAGTAAGGCCTGGGGGGTAGGAGAACTTGATATTAAGAGGGAAAAATAGAAACTACTTCCTCTAAAGATGGTGGCGATTGTTAGATTGTTATTATGTTGCCCCTTGGATGTAGAATTTTATAATAACGACTAAATGTGCCTAAAATAGCGTTCTTAAGTTACATAAGATAGTGGCTAATAGTCCAGACATAATAAAATTTTTATGTGACATCTGTTGTTGACAACCTACTGTACTTTGGTCCAGAGGTGAATTCCTGCAATCAAAATATTATATATCAAGAAAACGTCAAAATTAAATGTTTAAGCTTAAAAGCGTTTTAGACTGTAAAAGTAATTCAAGGAATATTACTTAATTGGTGTCTAACTAAAATAAAATTAAATGATTATCTGATATCTTGGAATTGTTCAAATCGATTCATTGGCTGCTGTAGTCGGTGACTCACCTCAGTGCACCGGGAAGGAGCTTTACATGCTTCATCGTAGTTATTTAGTCTAAAATACATTGTAGTCTACATTGCACTATGGAAACCCTCACTGCTGATGCAATTCTATATCTATATAAGAGCCAGGTACGTCCAAGGATGGAGTACTGTTGCTATATTTGGGCAGGCGCTGCTAGAAAGAGCTTGTCCTGTTTTGATAGGGTTCAAAATAGATTTCGTAGCCTCGTAGGAGATGTCCTTTTCTCTTCCCTGCAACCTCTATCTCACAGAAGATATGTTGCGAGTTTGTCTCTGCTTTATCGTTATTTTCATGGCAAGTGCTCGACTGAACTTCAATCTATGGTCCCCCCTCGCCAAACTTTCACAAGATATACTTGTCTAGCTTAAAACACCATCAATAATTCTGCCCCCACTCTTTATCTGTATCTAAACCTAAACGTAGATTCCATGAAAAAAGCTTCTTTCTTAGAACTGCACGCCTGTGGAACTGCCCTCCGTTTTCCTGCTTTCCAGCTGACTATAATCTGATTGTCTTCAAGTCCAACGTAAACAAGTTCCTGATGAGTCGTTCCACTTAAGTTAGCAAATTAATCGATTTTCCATTACTAACAATTACTATATTGTTCAGTTGGCTATTGTACACTCGTAACTCTTAGCCTTTAGTGGTATTTGGCCCTTGATAAGTGGTGATATTCATGTAAAAAAAAAACTACTTTTGATTTTATAAAATTATTTCATAAGGGTTTAAATTCAAGTTTAAAATCTAAATGTTAAATATCACGCGTCAACTTTGTTCTAAACAGAACTATTTATGTCAGATCGCGTTCTACTCTTGACAAAGAATGTTCTGTTTTTACGGCAATAAAATTTCAAATGCATTTGAGATGGCATATATCAGAGTGTTAACTTTGGTCAACATTATATTTGATTCTTTAATCGAATATTCCGATTAACGATTTTCGTATACTTATCGGAGGTATTCCGATACAAACCTCATCTCAGCGCATTTCCAGACATATACATTCGTTTGTGCGAAATTTAAAAAAAAAATCGGCACAACCGTTTTGTAGTGCATAGGGACGAACTGAAGCACACACATACACACCGACAAAATTCCTTACACACACATACATATATATATATGTGTGTGTGTGTGTGTGTGTGTGTGTGTGTGTGTGTGTGTGTGTGTGTGTGTGCGTGCGTGTGTGTGTATCGATAGCTAAACGAAAGGTATTCAAAGTCTCATGTACAGTTTAATAATGTATTAATTTAGAGAAATTCTATCTTTTTGTTTTACATGTGATTAAACTTTTACACCAACGGCCAGTACTACATATACGTATTTCCGTGTTTTTGAATAATAGTCAGTAGAATTCGAAAGCTTTGAATGCTTCCGATAATGTATTTATTGGTCTGAAATGCGTACGCTTGATAATTCGAACACTGTTGGGCTCACTCCAGGAAAATCTACCAGAAAAACGTGACCCGCCGTGCGACACGATAAATACCTGAGCCAATATATATTGCAATTAATCAATCAAATTGTAATTGCAGCATTTCAGTTTCGTGCTTTAACTGAGGTGAAACTGCTGTATTGCCCAAAACCATGCTCTCAGAGAAGTTGGTAAAATATATTATATTTCTGGTAGTTTGTTTGTCCGTTTCAGGTTTTCCGTGGAACAACTAGTCCGATCTGAATCAAATTTTGGATTAACATTTATTATGATACAATGCAGCGAGCTAAGTATTACTATTATTGTTTGATGCACACTTACGGTTTAATAAGTGTTAACAGGGAATAGTAACCAACATACCACATTTACTCTAGAAGTTTTCTCAGAAACTACTGGACGGGTCTGACTTTAATTTAGAATGAGCTTAGTTAAGAAAAGGTGCAGCGAAGCAACGTTATCGTATATATTCTGTATACAGTTATGGATTATAGCGATTAGTATTTAATGTAAAAAAGGGCACATTTAAACTCATCAATTTAATTATCATTTTAAATTAATAGTCTATAAACTTTGCTCAATTTTACGAGACTAAACAATTAAGTATTATATATTTCCTTGTAAGTACTATGTCATAAATTGTTATACGAGCTAGGTGTCGTCTATTATTTTATCCTGCTACCAGCTCTGCGTAGGGACAACCACGCATCCTTTCTTGCCCTGACAGAGTACAAATTCGAATTTGCAATCTCATTGGAATCTTTTTATCTTCTCTGCGGCCACTTTACTTAGAGGAGACATCTTTAAATCTTTTTTTTTTACATTATAATTAGTTATGTTATAGGGAAGCGGTTTAATTGCAATCCCTAGTCCGATTGGAAAATATTCACAGCAAAAACCCGTCTCGTTATCACCATTGCCAAGAACCTTCTTTTCTTCGTCCGTATACGCATGTTTTTGATAACATCTAAATACAGATTTCATAAATAGAGTTTTTTTCAAAGAGGTAGATGATTAAAGTAACTGAAGATTTTGTATAACGACAACGAGCGTTTTTAACTTTAAACTTAATTCATTTTACTTGCTTTAAAAATCTAGCTCCGATCTCTTACCTACGAATTTAATCTCTTAAAAGTATATGATCGGATGTTAACGTTTTATACTTCTCAGGAACTCACATTATGCGTCATTTCAATGAAATTCCGACAACATCTAGATTTTATTTTAATTTGAAGTGTTCCATCTTACGACACGTTATTAAGGTAATCAATCATTTATCTAATAGAGACGTCCCAGTGGTTCATAGAAAATAAATGAATTCACCAGGAGAATTAGCTCTTTTTAAACTTTTAAATTGTATTACTATTAGAGATATGAAACAGTAATAATATTAAGATAGTTTCTAAATATATGATGTGTCATTTTGCAAGGAATTATTCACTTTTAAAAGATAACGCACTAAAAGATAAGGTAAGATTTTGGCAATTCTCGAAAAATGAACAATAGATACTGGCTAATTGTAGGTATAGGCCGTTTCATATCCTCCAAAAATGCAGCCAGCCTTAGTTCTCTCCAGAATGTGCTGCTGCTATTGCGCACAGTATTCACTATGTCCATTGTTTCCAACGTAATATATGTACTGAGGCTAAAACCGCCTTCAGGACTGCCAGCAACCACTGTAAAAGAGTAATAAAGGACGCGAGAGTCCGTCAAGTTTAAAGCAGCTGAGCAGCGGTTTAGTCCCTACTAATTTTTGCAAATAACAAATAGGGTCCTGAATAGAAGTGTGTGCTCTATCCCAACCATCATCAATGGACCTAAGTTAATCTCGTCAGTATCAGACAAAGCCAAACTCTTTGCAAAAAAACTTTGCAATTAATTCTTCCCTATGGGATCTGGGCCGCAAACACCTCCGTATTCCTCCTCTGCCTGAAAACACGCTATGCGACATACAAATATCTGTGCGTGATGTTGCCAAGCTAATACAAACACCTCGATTTCAGTAAAGCAACTGGTCCTGACTGCATTCCTATTATAGTGTTCAAAAACTTCAACCAGGACTAGCTCCCATGCTTACAAAGCTATTACGCGTTATTTTAAGGAGATATTCTTCCCATCTAAGATCAATCTTCTATCTTTCCATCATCAAAGCTCTGATACCTGTCTGGCACCAATCGAAATGAATGGCTTTCGTCTTGAGGAGGCTTCATATTTTGACAAATTTCTAGGTCTTCCTGAAATGGAATACTTACATCAAATCAGTTGACAAGGCTACTAGGAAAATGGTGCGATTGTTCTACCGCTTGAGTGGATATCTCATTGCTGATGCAATTTTCTACCTGTATAAGAGTCTAGTACGTTCAAGGATGAAGTACTATTGCCATATCTGGGCAGGAGCTGCTCGAAACAGTATATCCTGCCTTGACAGAGTTCAAAATAGACCTCGTAACCTAGTTGGAGGGATTGACTCTTCCCTGCAACCTCTTTCCCTACAGAAGAGACGTTGCGGATCTGTCTCTTGTTTATCGTTATTTTCATAGCAAATGCTCCTCTGAGCTCTAATCTATCGCCCACTCTGTCCTGATTTTCATGAAAAAACCGTCTAGCTGGAAACACTATCAATAAATTACCCCACTCTTTATCTGTGCCTAAATCTAAACGTAGATTTCATGAGCAAAGCTTCTTCCTTAGAACTGCACGCCATTTGAACTATTTTCGGTTTTCCCGCTTTTCTACTGACTACAATATGGTTGTCTTCGAGTCAAACGTGAACAAATTCTTGATGAGCTATCCCTTTAAGTAATTCAATTGACCACGTTTCCACTACTAACGATGACTACGACATGTCCCCTCTACCACTGTACACTCATTAACCGCCCTATCCTCGAGTGGCTGCATGGCCTTTATAAGTGGTCACTCCTTTAAAAATAAAAGCTCATTCTGCAATGACTTTAAAGGATGAATGCGAAATTTCGGCAACTCCTGAAAACACAGTTAAGTTTGTGACGTTATATGGGATATATGAATTTTGTGACGTTATATGGGAGATATGAATGGGATATTTCTGCTTCTGATGAAAAATATACAGTTAATTCTGTGAGGCTATAAAGGATACCTTTCAGCAACTCATGAGGAATTAGCTACCTCTGTGACGTCATATAGGATGGATGGAACAGTTCGGCAACTCCAAGAATAATAAAGTAAAATAAAATTACTCATTAAGTGGGTTTGAAAGTCAAATCACAACGTAATATTAAGAAAATAAACAAATATTTTAATTGTTCATTTCTGTGACGTCATGAAGGATTACTTGGGACCTTTCGGCAACACCTGAAAAAATAGTCAATCTGTGACGTCATAAAGGATTAATTGGACCTTTCGGTCACGTTTGGAAATACAGTCACATCTGCAATTTTCGGCAATATTTTTACAAAAATATTGTCAATTTTGTGATGTTATCCATTTTCAAATTAGCTCTATATTTGAAGTATGTTTTTTTCCCCTCTTACTTATAACCAGCGGTATATTGCGAGTGAGTTGTAAGAAAATACAGTGTTACTTAGTGGCCAGATTTCTAGGCGCATGCTTAGTAGTGAGTTGTGAAGCGGAAGCTTAATCATGTTACATTAAGATTTCTGAATTTTGGTATAGTTGCAAAACAGGGAGCAAAGAAGGAATTCCAAAGGCAAACAGCTTGAGTTTATACTCGAAATATAAAAATGGATAGTTTTTTTTTTTTTTTGTTCCATTTTCACCCCAAACAAAGCACAGTGCCACTTTGATGTAGGGAGCTGCTATCGGGGACATAAGTTACAGAGATACTCATGAGAGAGTTTCGGCATTTCAAAGTACAACCGTGGAGTCACAACGCAGGGATCTTTACTACCTATCCTTGCTTTCTCTAACTTTAACACGCCACGAAAGAAGAAATAGAGAAAGAAAAAAAAATGTAGAAAATACTGAGGATGGAATTTGCCTCCGAAATATATTTAAATTATACATTTAAAACAAGTAAAATATTTGTTGATTTTCGTGACTCTGGATCTTTGATCAGCTACCGCATCTTAGGACCGTCAAAGATGTCAGCTTTAAATTTCTTAATAGCCAGTTCTGAAAAGGCCTGGCACAAGTGTGTAAAGCAGTCATCATCCTTGTCCAAAGCCTTGGTGAACTAGCTTAATGCGCTGCAGTAGGAAGCGTATTCTCTGTCTGTTTACCAGAAATCGTTGATAACGTTTTCTTGCAAGCCTATCTTCCTCTCAGACAGGGCACTCATTTCACCGTGTATGCTGAGCACCAATTTTGGGAAGATTTCGAGGTTTTATGACTTCAAACCGATCACTTTTCGACATAATTACTCAGAACTATCGGACCTGAATATTGCTTGTTATTGAAAAAGTAATTTCCAGGCAAAATAATTCGACATAGCATTTTACCCTGAGCAACTTCTAAAATGTTCACCACATGTGCCCATGTCAACAAAAACGTAAGAAAACGACATGTTGTCACAGCGAAAAAAAAATCACCTCATTGATTTAAACCAATGTATTCTTTGGATTAACCTCATCAGTTTCGTCATAAATCAGAGAAAAAACGCGGACAACAAATTTATTATTAGCCATTGTTATTTAATGCAACTATGTTAGAAATATATATGTAAAGCCAAATTAATTATTTGCGACTAATTTTTCAACTTTTGTTATTTACTTATATCTATACACCTACTTTTTTGTGCATTGGCATCATATCAGAAACCCTTTCTTCTATTTAGCTAAAAAGAATACAACTGTGTGGGTGGTGGAATTGCATTCATCTGCAAAAAAAACCTAGCTAATCTGCATATTCTTTAAAGCATTAATTTGAATTAATTTCTAATTAATTTCTTTTTTTGTTTCTTATGGGGTTATTATTTTAATTAACTATTACGTGTAATTATATGTATGTAGATATCCGACACGACTTGTATTTTGCGTAATATTTGCGTAAAACGCTATTGTAAACAGAAACCTCTTTCCATATATATTTATGTATGCGTATATATATATATATATATATATATATATATATATATATATATATATATATATATATATATATGATTATACCTACCAAATTCCCCTGTCAGTTTTTTAGTCTTTACACATAAAACTTAAAATACGGGGTATTCGAACCTATGGGGAACTTTATATTTGAGTTTTAGACGGAGAAAATCGGTACTAAATGTGAAGATTAAAAAAAGCGAATTTGCAAGGTGAATGTCAAACAACAGAATTACGGATATGCATGCGTAGCGTAAGAGCTATTGGTTCATGTTTTTATTTTTAGCCTTGCAGGAAATATGTATTCATAGCTCAGGCATAAACGTCAAAAGAAAAAGTAAATCGTAGTCTAAAAGTTTTGTTTTCGATTCTCGGTGGTGGCGCATGAGTCATTTTTTTTAATTTTTGGAATCATTGCTATATATTGGGTCCAATACAATAGAATAATAAATACAACATCTGCATTAATAACAATATCATATATAAGCACATTTTAAGACCGGGTAATTCCAGGTGATCATCTTATATATATATATATATATATATATATATATATATATATATATATATATATATATATATATATACACTTTTCATGGGGGTTTACATAAGCACATATATGTCGCTACATATTCATGAGCATGTTTCGATCAACCTATTACTTGTGCATAAGACGCATCGCGTAAAATGTTATCAAGTTACTTTAAATTGGCTGACCGAAAGATGGTCATGAACGTGTAGCGACATATATATATACATATTTATATGTATATATATATATATATATATATATATATATATATATATATATATATATATATATACTTCTCTACTTCGGTATTGAGTCATTCTGTTTATGAGCAACACTTTAAATTCATTATATATATATATATATAATCACGTTTACACATCGGTTCCCGTCAGATCACCAAAGTTAAGCAACGTTGAGTCTGGCTAGTACACGAGGGGTGACTATTTAGGCATTCTACGCGTTGTACGTGCTTTCCGTTTATCTCGGCATTGTTTCCAGTCGTCTTGAACTTCCACTTGCCACTGGTATTCAACAATATCGACTCAGGAGAGGTGTGGTTGAGACTGCGCAACGCTTGCCACAAGAATTTCACGTGCTGGCACCCTTACTGTGGGTATCCATAGTCTGTCAAGACTGAAGGAAGCCTTTTATATATAATTATTTGCTATCATAATTATTAAATACCTACAGACACTAATGTTTCATCCTTTCATGAATCATCAGTGTAGAATGTCAAGATTAACCCCAGTTGATAGAATCGAACCCTGCGACAGAAGCCATCCCTAGTTTCATTAGCAAGGACCTAATCTATTCGGTTACGGTTAACCGTGTGAAATTCTGTTGAATATTTAATATTTACTATTTTAATGCTTTTTAACGTCCGTTAGTGTTCTAATCATTATTTGATGATCTGGTCATAAGAGCCAAATAGACCGACTTTTTAATTCAACTGGAAGTTTCAGCGATAAGAAACGAGTTCTGACATAATGTTTTACTATAATAATTATTAAATACCTACAAACAGTAGTGTTTTATACTTTCCTATACATATATATAATATATATAATATATATATATGTGTATGTGTGTATGTGTGTGTGCATTTTTTATTTTTCCACTGTTTCTAATGTCGTATCTACACTCGTTATATGTGTCATCCACATGAAATGGATTTCATGTATGTACTTTTACATTTCTTCTACAGGCATTGTTTAATTACAAATGGTTGCGGCTTCCACATGAGTTATAACATTTTACTTTACAACATGAGAAGTCTTCAAATTGGACATTAAAAATGAAATAATATAATTTATATATTGAGATATATCAATATATTGTCAAATCTTTTGTGAAAGTTTCTGCTATGATAAGATTTTTTTGATTCCAGCAATTGAGGAAATGCATGAAATATTTTGCGGTTATTGGAAAAAAGCATCAATCAAATTATAATACTTTATTAATCTTAGTTTAGATAAAGCCTGGAGATATTGCGATCACCAATTATGTACATCAAAATTTCATTTTTGATGAATAAAATATTTTTTATTGCTTACACTATGTTTTTCATCGTCTAATCTAATTGAGTTAATAATTGTCCATATCAGAAACACGCAATGATTCTTCAGCTATCGAAATCCGGATAAACTCTAGCGAAGTTGTTGAGCTCAATCTTTGTAAAGAGGCATTTTAAAATATGTATAGAATAATGAAAAAATACATTTACATGCAATTACTTTATAACAGCAGATATGGTGAACATCTAATTAAATTTTAGATTCATTTCAACTGTTTAAATTTATTCTGAAACGCTCAACGACCACAGAATATCCGAATATTTACATACAGTAAATTAGCATTTTAAAGTGTAATGAGTTGACCCATATACATTATACCACTGTTGTTGTTGTTGTTGTTGTTGTTGTTATTATTATTATTATTATTATTATTATTATTATTATTATTATTATTATTATTATTATTATTCGCTCACAGGGAGCTTTCACACAGGTCATAAAGGATTTCTCTTTGAGAACAACCTGCAGTGTTCCCTGGAAACTGAGTGACAAAAAGTCTCCCCAGCGTTTCAGTACTCTCCACCTCTTTCGGTAACATTTGCAAATTCATTTGCAATGTCGCAACAGCCGCTTAGCATTGATTTTACGCTAGTAGTGGTCATTGATTTTCGCTGGAGTTTGAATGGCAATACGTTTCCTAAAGGTACCAGTTTTTTTGGCATTTGTCCAGCGGAGGTCTGGTAAGCACTTTCTCTTCTCTTTTCATCCTCCTTGAGTCTTTTCGATTATTTGGCATCATTCTTTGGGGGTGGGTAATGAGAATGGGGATGGAGAACTTTTTGGTTCCATGTAACGATTCGTATTTTGTCACTGCAGTAGCTCGTCCGGCCCGCGCATGTGGCTCATGTATTAGTTTCTGTATTCCAGGATTTTCCTTGATATTTCAGCTGTTTTCATTATTGTTGTTGGTTGTACTTTTCCAGTCATTCCTTTGATTCCAATTTCTCCCATTCTCTTCTCAAAGTTTTTTCGGGATTGTTCCTAGTGCTTTTACTATTATAGGTATTATTTTTATTTTCTTCATCTTTCATATACCTTTCAGCTTTCTGGCTAGCTCTGTGTATTTGCTCTGTTTCTTCTTTTCTTTCATATTCCCCCTGTGGTCGGCTAGAACAGAAAAGTCTTTGATTTGACAGTATTTTTCTTCCTTGTTAAATATTAGAACATACGATCTTCTTGCTTGCATGAGTTTATCAGTTTGTATATCCGTGTCCCAAAGGATTTTGTGATTTTCGTTTTCAAGTACTGTGGCCGTATTATGTTTGTAGCACTTGTCTGCGCGTTCGAGATACAGTTGTTTACACAATTCCGAGTGTACGGCCCTTCCCACTTGATCGTGTCTGTTCTTGTATTCCCTTTTGGCCAGTTTGCTGCATTCACTTACTATATGGTTTATCGCTTCGTCTCTTTTCTCATAGAGTTTGCATTTGCTGTTTTCATGTGCTTTGTCGACATTTGCTTTGATGTGGTTGGTTCTAATTGAGTTATCTTGTGATGTGGTGATTAGATTCAATTTTTCGGCTTAAGTGTTCTTTCTGCATCCATGTCCAATGTTTTCGCTATTTTTATCTTTTCCTATCCTAATGAATCTTCAATACAGTTGCTTTTCTTCTCATTTTTATTTTTTCGCTTTATCCTTTATCCCTTTGTTTTCTGTTTTGTCGATTTTTTTTTGTGTCTCTCACTGCCATGATTATCCTTTCCGCGTTTTGCGTTATGTATTCTTATAATTTTTTTTTTAATTTTGTTTCATGCACGCAATCTTGTACACAACCTATTTCTCTTCTGCCTTCTTTCCTTTTCACGTAGAGTCGTCTTTTTGGTGTAGTGCATTGTGAATGGTCATGAGTTTCCTGGTTTTCTGATCGAGTTGTCTCAGTTCTTCTTTTATTCTGGCCTATGAACGATCCTAAGTATCTTACTAGTGATACTGCCCATGTGTTTATACCATTTATTAGGTTTCTCCTATATAATTTCGTTTCTATTAGTTTTATTGTTCTCTTGACGTATTCCTTTCCGATTATCTCTTTCATTTTTATGGCTATGATGGTGTCTTCTTCCAGAACTCCTAAGCATTTATAAGTGTCTTATTCCCTAGGACCCTCATCTCCGTTTAGTTGAGTAGTTCTATGCCTTCTGGTTTCTCCATTTTTCCTTTCTTATAACTAGTAGTGCGCACTTTTCAATACCGAAGTCCATTCGAATATCCTTTTTGAAGATCTTCATAGTGCTTATTAATGTCCCTAGTTCATTTTCGGTCCTTGCAAAAACTTTCAGATCGTCCATGTACATAAGGTGATTCATTTCTTTCTCCGTGTTAGAGAACTTGTATCTGGCTGAACACTTTCTCAGTATATTGTTCAAAGGCATCATAGCTATGATGAACAATAATGGTGATAGTGAATCTTCTTGGAAGATGCCTCTTTGTGATTTCTGTTATGTGTTGTCCATCAGCTGTCAATTCCAGTCTCCCTGTTTTCATTGCATTTTTTTTATGCTGTTTGATATTTTTTACATTTTTAAGCATTCTATTATCTACGTTTGGGTGATCCTCTCGTATGCTTTTTTGTAGTCGATTCACGCTATGGCGAGATTCTTTCTCCTTTTTACCTCCTTCAGGATCTTTTGGTCTATATATAGCAGATCATGCGTTCCTCTATTTCCCTTTTCGCATCCTTTCTGTTCTTCGAGAAGAAGTCTACGATTATTCAAGGAGTGGTAGATTTGTTCCCTCAGTTGCGCTGTTAATATTTTCCACATAGTGGGTAAGCACTTGATTGTACTCTAATTGCTGAGGGTGGTTCCTTTCTCTGTGTCTTCTTGTATAAATTTTGTCTTTACATTATCATGCAAGCTGACACGTTTGGGTTTTGTATACATCTTTTTTCATAAGCATCACCACTTATAGAGGCCAAAAGGCCACTCGAGAATAAGGGTTAAAGAGTGTACAGTAGAAATTGAACAATATAGTAATCGTTAGTAATGGAAATTCGGTAAATTTATTAACTTAAGTGGAACGGCTCATTAGGAACTTGTTTACGTTGGACTTGAAGACAACCATATTGTAGTCAGCTTGAAAGCAGGCAAAGTGAAGACAATTCTAAGAATTGCAGTGCAGTTCTAAGAAAGAAGCTTTTTTTCATGGAATCTTCGTTTAGGTTACGGCACGGATAAAGAGTGGGAGGAATTATTGATAGTGTTTTCAGCTAGACGAGTGTTTCTTGTGAACGTTTAGAGAGGGGGGACCATAGATTGAAGCTCAGTCGAGCAGTTTCCATGAAAATAACGATACAGCAGAAACAAACTCGTAACATCTCTACTGTGAGATAGAGGTTGCAGGGAAGAGAAAAGGGCATCTCCCACGAGGCTACGAAGTCTATTTTGACCTCTATCAAGGCAGGACAAGTCCTTTCTAGCGGCTCCTGTCAGGATGCGGCAACAGTACTCCATCTTTGGACGTACCTGGATCTTATATAGATAGAGAATTTCATCAACAGTGAGATATCTACTGGACCGATAGAAAGATCCCATCATTATTCCAGCGGTCTTGGCAACAGATTTGATGTATGTGTTCAATTTAAGATCAGGAGTAAAGGTCAAGCCCAGAAGCTTGTCAAAAAATGAGGCCTCCTCAAGACAAGAGCCATTCATTTCAATTGATGCCAGATGGGTATCAGAACGTTGATTATGCAAAGAAAGAAGCTTGGTTTTAGATGCATTAAAAGTAATCAGTCACTCCGTTCCCCATTGTACCACGTGCTCAAGATCAGAGGAGAGAGAATAGGAGAGAACTTGATCGTTTACTGTGCTACCATAGATGGTAGTGTTATCAGCATAAATGTCTACAAATGATGTAAGGGTGGATTTGGAAGATCATTAATGTAGATCAGGAAAAGAGTTGGGCCAAGGATGGACCCCTGAGGGACTCTAGCATTAATACTGTGACCTGATTTCTGCCCATCAACTACTACTCTTATGAACCTTTCAGAAAGAAATGATTTAATAATTGAGAAGACATTTCCAGCTATACCATAGCTAGAGATCTTGTGAAATAAACCTTTATGCCATACTTTATCAAAGGCCTCAGATATGTCAAGAGCAATTGCCTCCGTCGAGAGATTCGCTAATCTCTGAGATATAACTGTAAGCACATCTGCTGTAGATCTAGCAGCACGGAAACCATATTGCGTGTCACTAACAAGGTTATTTTTGCTGAGATGGTTGATTACTTCTGTATTTAACACAGATTCCAGCAACTTACTCATTACGCACAGGAGACTTATTGGCCTGTACTGAGAGGGGGATGAGCGATGAGGGATGAGCGATCACCTGAATTCTTAAAAACAGGATATACTGATGAGATTTTCCAGGGTGATGGCAAGCAATTCTTAAGACAACGTTTAAACAGTTTTGTAAGTATGGGCGCTGGTTCTGGTTGAAGCTTTTTGAGTACTATAACTGGAATACCGGCAGGGCCGGTTGCTTTACTGGAATCAAGGTTTTTGATTAGCTTGGCAACATTACGTACAGATATATGTATTTCACATAGCGTGTTTTCTGATACAGGAAGAAATATTGGGTGTTGACGGCATTGGTCACAAAAGGTAGAATTAGCTGCAAAGTTCTTGGCAAAGAGTTTGGTTTTGTCTGATGCTTACGAGATTACCTCATGTCCATTGATGATAGTTGGGATAGAGCACACGCTTCTGTTCAGGATCCTGTTTGCTATTTACCAAAACTGGTGGGAACCAAGCCGCTGCTCAGCTACTTTGGACTTGACGGACTGAGCATACAACTCTCTTGCGTTCTTTATTACTTCCTTACAATGGTTGCTGGCAGTCCTTAAAGCGGCTTTAGTTTCCATACATCTATTACGTTGGAAGCAGTGGAAAAAGTTATTTCTGTGCGCAATGGCAGCAGCACATTCTGGAGAGAACCATAGCTGGCTGTTGGGGTTTTGCTGGATCTTTTTCGAGGATATGAAACGGTATATGCCTACAATTAACCATTCCGTCTGGTCTGATACTATAGAGGATACATCCTTTTTAAACATCGAACGCAGGGGTAGATCCGATATAAATGTACGGAAGCTATCCCAGTCAGCCATAGTGTATCGATATACTGTACGATTGAAAGGTACGTCTGAGGACCTATTACATTTCTGTTGTGAAGGAACATAACTGGCTATACACCGGTTACAAACTGTATATATATATTGGACTGTTTGGCAGACAGCGGCAGACAGCGGCAGACAAGCAGTCGCAGTAAGACGGATAGTCTTACGTGTTGATTATCAGACTTTCTTCCCCATACTTGTTACTATGTACTTCTATTTACCTTAGGCGAGCAGCCTTACGTTTCTGTATTATAAATAAACCCCATTACACATACCACTCGGTGTAACTCACGTTTGTCTTTATTTCCTAAGTATTTAGGAATATAACAATGGCGACGAGGATGAGATGTTCTTTCTCTTAACAGAGATAAATTACCGTACCAAGGACTGTGTACAATGCAAGGATTTTTTGTTTTACGAAAAAAACAAACTACACAAGGATTTTTGACCACGTGCGTCAATGAATTTAAAAGATTTTCCTACCTAAAGTAGCGAAAAGTACGGATTTTTCTTCGTAAAGAACTCACAAGAAATTATAGAAACATGTTCAAGGTAAAGTGGAATTTATATTTATTTTGACAAGTAAAAAAAAAAAAAAAAAAAATGGTCGCAAGTTGAATTCGAAACTACACTAAAGGATTACGAGTTTCGAAAGAAAAAATATAAATACAACGACTATTGTACCATTTTATGCCACGTGGGAACGGCAGCCATATATTTTTTTTTTTGGAAAATTAATTGTTTGTTATTGCCTTTATATAAATAATTGGAACTATTTGTCGTGGGAAGTAAGAAATATTTTGTGTATGAACTTACGTTGTTGAAAAAAAAAAAAAAAAAAAAAAAAAAAAAGAATTATTTTACAAAGCCTGTTGAATTACTATAGATGAACTTTGTTGAAACGTGTTGTGTCTGCATATTGCTACTAATTTACGATATACGTAAATTTACGATTTTTCTTTGGAATTATTGTGTAGAATTCGAAAATACATTTTTGTACTAGAAGCTAACATGGAACAATTAGCAGAGTTAACTAAGGCTCTAGCCCTTAGCATCCAGGAACAGACAAAAATGACTCAACAATTTTTAGCGCAACAACAACAACAACAACAAATTCAACAACAACAGCTACAGCAACAGCTGCAACAACAACAAGAAAGAACACAAAAAACTTTAGAGGCACAACAAGAACAAACAAACATACTACAACGACAAATGTCGACACAGCAAAAGAATTTAGAAAAGCTAATTCTAACGTCGACCGGGAAGAAGACTAATTTTTCTGCCGAGGGTATTTCAAATTCACTAACGGAATTTCGTTACTCCCCGGATACTGGTGTTACTTTCCCTGCATACTACAGAAGATACGAAACAATTTTTACGAAAAGATGTTTAGACTGGACCGATGAGGAAAAAGTTACCCTGCTACTACAAAAACTGGGTACTGATGAAAACACCAAGTATGCAAATCTAATTCTACCAAAAAAACCGGAGGAGGTTTCGTTCGAGGAAACAATTAGTACCTTGTCGAAAATATTTGATAAAAGGGATAGCCTATTTCACTCTAGATACAAATGTTTGAACATTCAGAAGGCAGAAGCTGAAGACTATCTAGAATATGCTTGCACTGTGAACTGTTTATGCGAATCATTTAAATTGAATGAAATTTCCGCAGACCAATTTAAATGTTTAATCTTTGTACAAGGTCTCACAGCACCAAGGGACAAAGATATACGTTCACGGATCCTAACAATTATGGAGGGAGATCCTAACATAACATTGCAAAAAGTCACTGAAGAGTGTCAACGTCTGATTAACATAAAGAAAGACAACACTCGCATTGAAGAGAAAAATATTTTTAAGGTGCAGCAAGTAAAAAGGCAAGGGACCACAAGAAAGTCCAGGTTCCAAGAACACAGGATCCTTAAAGGATACAAAGACCCAAAGCTAAAGTGTAAATGTTGTGGTAGTTTAAGACACAACAATAAGACCTGCTGGTTTAGGAACAAAATATGTTATGAATGTGGTCTCAGAGGTCACAAGGGAACATACTGTGCCCAGCAGAAAAGACAAGGGACCGATAATGTAAATACGCTTCGCATGAATAAAGAAAAAAGCTGCGAAAGACGGAAATATGTTGATGTTCGGATAAATGGACATCTGGTTACATTGCTTCTGGATAGCGGTGCAGATATTAGTATTATAAATGAAGATATATGGAAAAGGATAGGTCGACCTGAATTAACGAAAACCAGAAAGACGGCGAGAAGTGTGTGCGGCAAAAGATTAGAGTTCAAGGGAGAATTAAAATGCAAAGTGACATTCGCTAACCAGACTCATAAATCCAAAGTGTACGTCGTACCAGGAAAGAATACATGCCTGTTTGGGGTAGATTGGATTGTCCTGTTTAATTTATGGGAGAAACCCATAAATTCGTTTTGTAACGTTTTAACTGCAGAAAAAGCAAACCAAAGGGAAGACTTCCTGAAGGATTTGAAAACTGAATTTCCCAATGTTTTTGCCGAAGGACTAGGACTCTGTATTAAGACAGAGGCAAAATTTGAATTAAAGAAAAATGCCACTCCAGTATTCAAACCTAAAAGGAATGTGCCTTTTTCAGCGATGGACGCAATCGAAAAAGAGTTGGATAGACTTCAACAACTGGAAGTCATTGAAAAAGTTAACCACACAGATTGGGCAAGTCAAACCGTGTATGTAAAGAAAAAAATAACAGAATAAGGGTCTGTGGAGATTTTTCAACGGGTTTAAATGACTGTCTATTGGACCATAATTATCCCCTTCCGTCCGCAGAAGATCTGTTCTCTAAGATTAACGGAGGAAAAAATTTTTCTAAGATAGACCTCTCAGATGCTTACTTGCAAATTAAGATCAGCGATGAATGCTCCAAATACTTAGGCATAAATACTCATAAGGGCATTTTTAAGCTAAAGAGGCTTCCTTTTGGATTAAAGGTTGCTCCTGCTATTTTCCAGCAAATTATGGACACGATGCTGGCAGGGTTGGAATTTTCAATGGCCTACCTTGACGATATCCTAATTAAAAGTGAAAATTTGCAAGATCATAAGAAGCATGTAAAAGAAGTATTCAAAAGAATACAGGAATTTGGTTTTAAATTGAGCCCAGAAAAATGCGATTTTTTTATGAAAAAAATTAAATATCTAGGTCAAATAATCGACAAAGAGGGTCGAAGACCGGATCCACAAAGGACTGAAGCAATTGAAAAGATGCCTGCTCCAGATTCAGTGACAAAATTAAAATCGTTTTTGGGATTAGTTCAATACTATGCAATTTACATCCCTAACATAATAATTTAAGAGCTCCTCTTAACGAGTTACTGAAAAAGGGTGTTAAATGGAACTGGAATAAGGAATGTGAATCTGCTTTCCAAAATATCAAAAGATGTCTACTGTCAGACTTAGCATTGGCACATTTCAATCCAGAAAAGGAACTAATACTAGCAACGGACGCCAGTGATTACGGTGTTGGCGCTGTATTACTTCACAAGTATGAGGAGGGTAGGACAAAAGCTATCGCCCATGCTTCAAGAACGTTGGTTGCAGCGGAGAAAAATTACAGCCAAATTGAAAAAGAGGCGCTGTCGATAATATTTGGAATTACAAAGTACAATCGATTTCTCCATGGACGATCTTTTATTTTGCAAACCGACCATAAACCCCTACTTACCATATTTGGATCAAAGAAAGGCATTCCCACACATACTGCGAATCGATTACAGCGATGGGCTGTAACCCTCTTAAACTATCAGTTTAAGATGGAACATGTATCCTCAAAAAAGTTAGGACACGCAGATGCATTATCACGGTTGATCCCTAAAAGAAGCGAAAGTTTCGAAGAAACGGTAATTGCTGCGCTTAAAGACGAAAGTGAATGTACAAGTTCAATGTGTAATATGATACGTGAACTTCCGGTAACTTTCGAAAAAATAAAAAAAGAGGCAGTAAATGACATTTTCATTAAGAAAATGAAAAATCAATTGGGATGGATAAAAAAAAATAAAAAGGTAGATCAAACAACGCCTTTTTCCATCTGTGAAGATGTGCTCATGTATGGTGAGAGGATCGTAATTCCACTAACGTTACAGAGGAAAATTCTGAAGGAATTTCATACAGGTCATCCGGGCATTTCGAGAATGAAATCCCTTATGAGAGGATATGTGTACTGGCCTGGTATGGACAAGGAAGTTGAAAAATGTGTCAAGACATGCAGAGGATGTCAATTAGCAGCTCGAGATCCTCCAGTAAAAACGACGCCATGGCCAAAGACGGACCTACCCTGGTCACGTCTGCATATTGATTATGCGGGACCTATAAATGGTTATTTTTACTTGATTATTGTAGATTCTTTTTCAAAATGGCCAGAAATATTTAAGTTTAGACATCCAACAGCAAAAAACACTGTGAGTGCGCTTAATGACATTTTTAGCCGTTTTGGAGTGCCAAAAACCTTAGTGAGCGATAATGGAACAGCATTTACTGCTCATGAATTCAAAGAATTCTGTGACTCACTAAATATTCTACATATGACAACACCTGTGTACCATCCACGATCGAATGGGTTGGCCGAAAAATTTGTAGATACGTTTAAAAGGGCACTTAAGAAAAATCTTACTACGGACACAGACGAACAATGTATTAAAACATTTTTAGCAATTTACAGGGTGACACCAAATCCTAATAATAATGTCAATTCTTCCCCGGCTGAGCTAATGTTTGCAAGAAAGATAAGATCTGTCTTCGATAGGCTGCTACCAGAGAAAAAGAAAGTTTTCAAAAAAGAAAACCTTAATACCAAGTGCTTCTCCCCAGGTGAAAATGTATATTTCAAAAATTTTCAAAATGGACGAAATCAGTGGGTTGAAGGTATTATCAAAAAAAAGGATTGGGAGCATGGTCTATACCATCCAAGGATTAAGTTTTGTCTGCAAAAGACACAGAAATCAAATACGTCCCAGACTGTCTCCAAATGTGGAAGAGACACCAATGGAAACATTGTGCGATATTTTTGATATACCAAAACCAGCGTGTGTACCGCAAACAATGAATATTTCGCCTGAACCGACCATACGGGCTGGACAGAAACCTTTACCCCGGGTAACGCTGACCAGAAGGAAAAGCGCAAGAAAGAGAAAAGTTACCAGGAGATTAAACCCTGACCCTAAAAGGAAGAGGTATTTAAGCTTAAATCAGGAAGATTTCAGCTTCAGGGGGAGGTGTTGTGAAGGAACATAACTGGCTATACACCGGTTACAAACTGTATATATATATTGGACTGTTTGGCAGACAGCGGCAGACAGCGGCAGACAAGCAGTCGCAGTAAGACGGATAGTCTTACGTGTTGATTATCAGACTTTCTTCCCCATACTTGTTACTATGTACTTCTATTTACCTTAGGCGAGCAGCCTTACGTTTCTGTATTATAAATAAACCCCATTACACATACCACTCGGTGTAACTCACGTTTGTCTTTATTTCCTAAGTATTTAGGAATATAACAATTTCATTTTTATCTTAATAGATACAACAGTGTGCTCGGAAGATCCAAGAGAAGACAGAACAGAAACTGAACATGGCTCAGGACAAGTTGTGAGAAAAAGGTCTGGTAGACTCACATACTGGCCGTCATTATCGGGCAGACGGGTGGGTTCATGAACAATCTGAGTGAGGTCAATGGCAATGGAGAAATCATGACTGAACCTCCCCTCATCATCGGTCTTGTTTGAGTGGGTTAACCATTCCACGTTGTGAACATTGAAGTCTCCACATACGTAAATGTTAGCTGAAGGATAAGCAGATAGGATTTGGTCAATTTTCTCAGATATGCTTTTAAAGATAGTAACTCCGCTGTTGTGGGGGCGATAGAGAGTAAATATAAATGCAGTAGTGTGAGCAAGTGCAACCCGGAAGCACATATAGGGTAATTTAGGACATTCTCTGGAAAGCCATCTTTAATATAGGCACATATTCCATGCCCATGGCGGTCTTGGGGGGTCAGATTTAGAAGTTAAGTTAGAGTATCCTTTAATTACGAACTCATCTAGGGAAATAGCCTGTCCAATGCTTGTTTCGCTTAAAAAATAAACGGTCTAGTTTCGTCTCCTGTAATTAAGTTACAACCTCTGGAAGGTTAGAACGTAGACCCCCTGATGTTGGAGAAGGAGACATGGTAGTGGGGGTCTACGTTAGAAGTTGGAGATCCGGGTTTAATCGTGTATTTTTTCTTGAAACTTGTCATGGTTGAATTTTGGAATTTGTGGACTAGGCCGTCAGACTTGCTTAGAGCAGGGCAGAGAGGGGAAACTAAGAGAGAAAATAAACATGTTAAGGGACAGCCGTAACAATTACCCACTAATATGGCCTCGAGAGGCCTCACCTTCTCAGATTTTGATCTTTCGTGTAGTTTCGGATGTTTTTAAAACAAGAATGCATGTATCCCGTCGTGTCATGGTGTTCCTACTTTGCCATTTTTTTCCTATGGTTTTCCTTAGGGTTTACTTTCTGATTTCACGGTTCCTTCTTCGATTTGTTGTACCTCTTCTTTCATGTCGTTTAGTCATTTGGCATTTCTGTTGTATTCCTATCGTTCCCCCCATATCTTACTCCAATAGAGTTTGTTTCTGTTGGGTTTGGTCGTTCCGTTTTAGTTTTTCCTCGGTTCACGTTTTGGTAGAATTGGCTTTCATTGTTTTCAAATATCCTGTTCTGAACTGGTCAGATTTGTATCTATATCGTCTCAGTCTCCCTTCCTTTGCTGCTATTTTTGGATTCAGATCTTCGTGTTTCTTGTTTAGTCCATCTCCACGTCGGTTTCTTCCTGTTTATCGTTTTGGCTTCATTTTATGTTTGTTGGTTTCTAGCCTCATTTCTCATCCAGGTTTTGTCGGTCCATTATTCCCTGGATGTTTTGAACTCTATACTTACTATCATGGCGCCTGCATAGATTCCCTGGATGTTTTGAACTCCATACTTACTATCATGGCGCCTGCATAGATTAAATTGTTTAGATCAGTGATTGTGTCTGATGTTATGTGTTTCAGAGGCGTGTTAACCTTTTCTGGCTCTGTTTTTAATTTCTTTTGCTCTTGGTTTTTTAATGATTGGAGCTTTGTATTTTCCTCGTTCATAAACTGTATTTTTTATTTCTTCTGCTTCATCCTCCGTTATCCCTGTTTCCTTGTTCTTAATTTCACTGTTTGCAGAGTTCAGTCTTTGCATGTCCTCTGCTTGTGCTGTTTCTACCTGTGGAGCTTCTCATCGTGTGGTACCAAATGAGTGTTGTTACATGAACAATTTTATTATTTATTTTTCACTGTATTTCCGTTAGTTTCAATTTTGAGAGGCAGCCTCTCTTGAGTATTGGTCTTGCTTGGCCCGCAATTCTTTGTTCTGTCGTATGGTAGTCCCTGCACATGTCCCATAGCTTTTTCATTATCTTCCAATAACCTCCATATCTATATTAAGGAATGCTTTTATAATAGCACTCCAGTACGAGTGCATTTCCTTTGTTGTCTATTTCTCCTTCGCGTTTTTCTTTTTGTTGGTTATCTTGGCTGTGCGGTGTTTGGTCGATATCATTTTGGTCCCTTAAATTAGATTTACCTGTCCATTGTCAGTGTTACTTGTGATTCTGATATTAAAAAGTATTATTATTATTATTATTATTATTATTATCATTATTATTATCAGGATATAGCAGAAGTGACTGATGAAAGATCATGGCAATGACTTAGAGCTTGGTATCTGGCTAAGAGTACTGAAACTTTTGTTTATGCAGCACAAGAGCAGATTTTAGGAAACGACTGTTAAAAAAAAATGGTGCTAGGAGCGAAAGTTCCTGCAGAATGCTGAATTCGTGGTAAGACTTCAGAACCAATTGCGTACCTTGCAGCAGGGTGTAGTCGATTGGCCCAGAGAAAGTACCGCAAACGACACGATCGCATGGTACTCCGGATATATTAGGAGATCTGTAAGAAGGTTAGAAAGGTTGCTCTGATGGTGTCCGCTTCCAGAATTCCCAAATATGTATAGTCGTCCTGTTCCCTTAGTGCCTTCATTTCTGTTTGGTTGGTAGTTCCATGTCTTCTGTCGTTTCCAGTTTTTCCTCTCTTATAACTAGTTGTGCGCACTTTTCCATTTCTTTGCTGAAGATCTTGGTAGTTTTAATTAGTGTCTCTACCTCCTTTTCGGTCCTTGCAAAAAGTTTCAGATCGTCCATGTACATCAGGTGGTTCATTTTTTCCTCTGTATTGGAGAAGTTGTATCCGGCTTCGCATTTTCTCAGAATACTATTCAAGGGCATCATAGCTGTGATGAACAGTAGTGGTAATAGTGAGTCTCCTTGGAAGATGCCTTTGTATATTCATTTCTGTTATGTTTTGTCCATCAACTGTCAATTCTAGTCTCTATGTTCTCGTTGCATTTTTTATTACATTGGTATTTTATACATTTTTAGGCATTCTATTATCCAAGCTTGGGGGATCTTGTCGTGCGCTTTTTTATAGTCGATCCATGCCATGGCTAAATTCTTTCTCCTCTTTTTTACCTCCTTTAGGATCTTTTGATCTATATATAGCAGGTCATGTGTTCCTCTTTTTCTTTTTTGGCATCCTTTCTGCTCCTCGGGGATGAGTCCACGGTTATTCAGGGAGTTGTAGATTTGTTTTCTCAGTTGCGCTGTCAGTATCTTCCACATAGCTGGTAAGCACGTGATTGGCCTATAGTTGCTAGGGACGATTCCTTTCTCCGTGTCCTTCTGTAACAGTGTAGTTCTACCTTCTGTCATCCAGGCTGGTGCGCTTGCTTCCTGTATACATCTTCTCAGGTTTTGGGCTAGTCTTTCGTCTAAGGTTGTGAATTTTTTGAACCAGTATACATGTGTCCCGTCGTGCCCTGGTGCTCTCCAGTGGTTTTCTTTAGGGTTTCCTTGCTGATTTCATTCGCTTTTCCTTCTTTTATTTGTTGTAACTCTTCTTTCATGTCTTTCAGCCATTGGGCATTTCTATTGTGATCTCATCGCTCTTCCCATATATTACTCCAGTAGAGTTTTGTTTCTGTCGGATTTGGTTGTTCTGTTTTTGTTTTTCCTCCGTTCACGTTTTGGTAGAATTGGCTGTCATTAGTTTCAAATGTTCTGTTTTGTTTGCATTGTTCAGATTTATATTTATACCGTCTAAATCTCGCTTCTTTTGCTTTTATTTTTTTGGTCCAGTTCTTCATGTTTCTTATTTAGCCTCTCCCTGTCAGTTACATTTCCAATGTTCTGTTTTCTCAACATTGCTTTCTTCCTGTTGATCATTTTGGCTTCTTTTTTATGTTTGTGTATTTGGGTTTCTAGTCTTATTTTCCATCCAGATTTTGTCGGTCCACTTGTCCCCGGTTGTTTTTCTGACTTGAGATTCATACTAACCATTTTGGCGCCCGCATAAATTAGGTTGTTTAAGTCTGTGATTGTATTTGTTGGGATATGTGGGAGAGCTTGTTAACCTTCTCTGTTTCTGTTTTTAATTTCTTCTGCTCTTGGTCCCTTTACGATGGGAGCTTTGTTTTTTTTTTCACGTTTATCAGATGTATTATTATTATTATTATTATTATTATTATTATTATTATTATTATTATTATTATTATTATTATTAATAGCCTTCATCTGCGTATTGGTAAACTATTTTTGTTCTGTCAATTCTCTCTTATCAAATACTAGTTGACCCACGTCCTGGCGCTGCTTAGGATAGTAAATATACGTAAGAAACTCCTGTTTCAAGATTAAAATAATTTAATTATTTGTCAAACGGAGAACATGCCTCAGTCGTCATCAACGTGCAATAAAATCCCGAAAAGTAAAAGTAAAACTTCAAATATGATAATTGCCACTTATATAAACTTTGTGTAATCGGCTAAGAAATAGTTTTAATTAATAAAACTTGAAATAATCGTTTTAGATTGGTTGTTTATATTCTTTTAGCCAATAATAAACATACAATTTTGAATATAAAAGAAGGTCATCAATAATCGTCGTAGACGAAAATTGAAATTCGAAGTAAATTTGTTCTTGTTTTATGCGTTATTGTCACAACTTTTCGGCCGATATAACTTCAGATATTCTTCTAGCATGTTTCGTCAAATCCAGATTTTTTTGAGTGGAAGTCACGAGTCTATACGCTATGACCATGACACGACGGTTATAATGCTAAGTAAAAACTATTTCTCAAAAATATTATTGTGTTTTACGTTCAAATTCATACTACGGGCGATAATAAAAGCAGTCATGAATTACGTAGTACTGTTACTTAGTCACTGCTGATGAAATGTTTTCCATAAATATTCATGAGTTTGACGAAACTCACCGACATTATACTTTATATAGAGTAAAATCATATATAAATTTAAGTAAATCTCATTTAATTTCATAAATGTAATTTTATACTAAACATTATATTTTCTCAATGTGTTTCTGTATTTATGCTTATTGTAAATACTAGGCCATATTATTGCTGAAGAGTGAACAAATCTACGTCACAGAAAGTATCAATTCAGGCTGTAACATCTGGTGGGATATCAAATGTAGATGTTTAAATAGGAAGGAACATGTTTTACTGAAAGCATGTGCGAATGAGCAACTTAATGTTGAAGCAGCGAGAGAGAGAAAGACTGGAAGAAAGAAGGAAAAGAAACAGAGAAGTTAGTGTAACAATACATCTTTAGAATAGCCAATCAAAACTGACCAAACAAAAAAGTATACATTAAAGAAATGTTTTGTGTTTGGAATGAAAACATGAACTAGTTAACAATCAGTATAAGAGTAAAAAGAAAATGCTTACGATGCTACAACAAAGATGCCAACCTATGAAAATGACTTCCCAGTTAATATATATATGGCAGCTACAGTAGATCTAAGCGGGTGAAAATATTTCCCACACCATGTGTTCAGGATAGTGTTCAGAAAAGCGGTCGATTCACAAATACGGGAAATGTTTTAAAGGCAAACGAAACGAATGTATATTCCCCGATAAAACGCACCAAGAACTGGCATAAATTGTTGCCTAATAAAAATCGCATCTGTAGGTTGGGTCCCAATGCTACAAGCTTTTATGAAACACTACTGGGAGTTTACGACGTTGCCCAATTTTGAGAGGTGATACAGTAAGGATATTGAACCCCCAGGTAGAGAGAGGTGTGAAAAAAAAACCCCCACAAAAGAAGTACGTGAAAACCAGTGTAGACGAATTTCAAAATAATTGAGTTTTTGTTTTAGAAGAAAAAAATATTACATTACATAACGCTAGAAATAAGAAAAATGTTATGGCAAATAAAAAGCTTTTAACCCTGTTTTATATGGTACAACTAAAACAAAATGGTTTAAAACGTGAAAACTAAAAACGCGAAAACAAAAAATTTATGACCCGATCTCGTTACCCACTGCTCCACCACGTTTTCAGCGACATGACGTCGTTTTTTTTATTTAAACCAATTCAAGAAAAAATGTCTGACACGCATGCGTACTTGTTGAAGTCGTTTGAAAAGGAACGATTTCTTTACCCTCCTTTGTTATAGATGTTTATTTCTATACGAAATAATTAAGCGGTTTGTTTCTCTCATTCTGACACATTATTCGAGTGAGACATTGCTCTTTCGGGTGGTACTGATCTGGACCTGGTCAGATGCAGCTGAGAAAAGTTTATTGCAGACATACAAACACACACATATTTTGCATTTTATATATAGAGATTGGCGTGGGTGCCAAGCGTTACCCGGGTGTTTGGAGGTGTGTGTTGAGCTAAAAAAAAGTGGTAGAAGGCAGGCAGGCTCGAACCCGTCTGCAAAGGAGGTAAATCACGTGAAAAAAATGTGACGTCTTTGCTGTTGCGCCTATCGTCAAACCGGAAGTAATGTAGGTTTAAATTAAGGCTAGAAATCGAAAAGAGATCGTTGGCGTCGTGTGCTATTTGTTGGATGTACGTGAATCTAGGTCGTCATTTGCTTGCGCGTCCGTGCCGTGGAGTCCATAGCAATACCTCACTCACCAATTCATGTTTGTTCCTCAGACAATGACCAGCAAAACGTAGACGTCTCTCCCTGATAGTATTAGATATGGCAGGTAGGTTGCCATAAAGTTGCTGCTTCGTGGGATGATTTTGCCAAGATATATTTAATACTGTTCTTCAGGGTAGTGGTAGAGTCTTTCCTTGTTTACGGTGCTACAGTCTGGACACTCACCAAAAGACTGGAAATAAAACTACACCCGAATGCTACGAACAGTATTAGATAATGCTTTAGTAATTTGTAAGAAAGAGTTATAAATGAATCATAGTGATATATTTAGGAATTACACAATATGCATAATATAAATTGCACTGGTTTAAAAATACCATTTGTACAAACCAGTAAAAACTTTTGTATCAACCTGATTCATTCAGCATCATTATTGCGGCTGGGAGAGAATAAAGTAAAATCATTTGTTAGACAATATTCACTTTCATCTTCTTGTTCTTCTCTCTTTTCCATTACTCCCTCCCTCACCCTCACTCATCTCTTTCCCTCTCTCTCCCCCTCTCTCTCTCTCTCTCTCTCTCTCTCTCTTGTTATTATGTGTCTGCTTTGCAACCTTCAGGCTTTCCTTTTTATGTTACTCAATCCGTTTTTCTTTTGCTTTCTTTCACTTCCGATTCATTTGTATTCCACGATCGCATCACACAAGCTACCTGCTTTCTCTAGTGTCCACCCCTCCATCCCCCTCCCCCTCCCCCTCTGTCTCACACAAATCTAGAGATGAATTTGCATCGACGAATATCCGTTTGTTCTATCTTACATTTATTCAAAAGCACGCCACTGCTGGAAAGATAAATCCAATTCAAAATTGCCTTTTTCTGAAATTCAATTGAGCGACCGACTTATCGTCCACTGTCCTCTATCCAGCGGGCAGCTTTGAAAATTGGTCAATCTAATAATAAAACGCGCTCTCCTTCACAACTAGAGAACTTGATTTACATGAGAAGAAAACAATAAAGTGTCCGATTCTTGTACCAGATCGTTTGTGCCATCTTTGCGGAAACTGCCATTTATTTAGAATATCAATATTCTCTTATTGCAATGATCTTTTCAGTGCTAGTTTTGCTTGAAACAATTTAGTTTGCATGTATATTTGTAATATAGCGCGGACGGCTATATGCAAATACCAAGCTGTGAGCGAAACGACGTCCTGGCAATGAAAAAAAAAAGATTATAAAAAGAAGATAACAAGTTCGAGAAAACGATCGTGCTAGAGATGTGGATGACGTTCGAGAGAACGTTCGAGAAAACGGTCGTATGAGAGACGCCAGAGCCGTAACAAGAAGCGGTGCGTGGTGGGAGAATGAGGAAATAAATGTCGTTGTTATAAAGGAAAAAGTGACTTGAACTTATTTTCTATTCATTGTCTATTTGCGATTGAGGTTACAACGTGTTGGGTAACGTTACATATTTAGTCCATCGCAAATATAACGAGACAATTTTAACCGTGCATCAGATAATCGACACTGACCTTCAATACTAGTGTGATTTTTCTCTTTATATGAATAAGCATGTCAAGTGTTTTTCGGTGTACTTGATTCTGTTGCTATATCTAGACAAGGTATGAAGCCACTTTATGTAAAGAAATACGACGTCAAATCAAAAACTAGCTAAGGTTAGGTGCCATATGGATAGATTAAAACCCCAAAAAATAGCAATTCTCCTCGGGTATGTATCAGAAATATTACTCATAGAATATAAGATCTAAAAGAGAAAATAAAGCGAAACTTATGAGGCGGACAAAAGTAAACCTCATGTGTACTTTCTAATCTCCTTAGATTGGAAACCCTGATTCCTTTGTATGGTTAGATAATCATAATAACGGTTGCGTTAAGGTTGCCAATATTCATTTCCATTAAACAGGGTATATTGAATCGTCAATACGCCACAGTGGCAAATTCATAACTGCCACCCGCATAAAAAAATGAAATGAAAATCATTTACTGTTCTCTCCTTGTTCTGTGTCAAGAGATTATAGATAGTGTCTGTAAAGGAAACGTGCATGATGCGGAGTTTATAATGAAGCAGAAATGTGCTGCTTAAATCCAGAAATTCAGAAATCAAGAAAAGAACTAATACTATTTCCGGGTTCTAGAATATTTGCTCTACAGAATGTTTGGGAACCCACAATACCATATTATTTTACTTATAAGAGGGGGGATTGGCTAACATGATGCTTAACTTTATTAGAGAAAGTGGCTTTATAGGTAGATCCACTGCTAAACCGATGACACCTTAGATATTTATATGGTAATCGTTCTCAATTCGTATAAGGCTCAATATTGCTTATGCTCAGTGAAAACATACTCAGATCTGCTTTCTATGAAACCTATGAAATCTCGGATGAATAAAGTATATTTTACGATATTTGCCGGAAAAGAAAACGTTAGATCACTTTAACCTTTAAATCATTATAAACTGTTAGATAACTTAAAGCATTAGATCACTAGAAAGTTAGACTACACTGTCAATTGATGGAGTGAACAGTAACGCCACAAGACTTACGTGTTTCGAATATACATTTTAAAAAAGTCTATTTTTTTTTAATTATATCATACACTCTTTCGATGTGTCCGGTTTGTTGTGTATTTGAACTGGATTAAAATGAGCTCATCAATGGTGTACGATAGTACAGCCGTATATTTTGTTTGTTTTCTGTTTCTTTTGTTGTTTATTTTAATATATATGTGGGATCCAAACGAAGACATTTATGTAGAATATTCAGTAGAGGTATTCAAAATATTATTTTGTTTATTAATCTGTTTATATTACGCTAGAAATGATCACGTATAGACTATATAAATGCCTAATGATGCAAGTTGAACCGATTTGTAAAATACATATGATAAATAGAACTGTTTATATATACAAATATATGTGTGTGCATTAGCCACGTTTTTAGTACACATTTATTTTAATTTGTATTTATATGATTTTTTTTCAAAGTCATTTTTACCAAGACATTTTTTTTTAATAATTTGTCTTTATATTTCTATGTTGTTTTTCAAAGAGAAATGTTTGATAACGCGTTGCTTCTACAGAACTTGAACCTTACAAAACAAACTTTTGTCGAACTTAATCTAGGGTATGTAAGTGTTAGAGTTTTTCTGTCGACTTGCGAATAATTATATTGCAATATGTAAATAACTGTAGTAGAATTAATGCCAAAAACAATCTCACCTTAAAGAAACAAAAGGCGTGCTCGCTCTACTACCGGTGATTGGAAACTAGACGAAGACGTGAGACATGTAGCGTGTTTTATAGAGAAGGACGAGATAAGTGATGTGAAGTGGCGAGATTTAATGAAAATAAGAGGGGACAAAATTCCAAGAGAAAATGAGCACTATTTTACTTCTGATTCATCAGTGAAAACCTATAAATCAAGCAATTGAATAGTTTTATACAATATAAATAATAATTTGGATTTTTTTAAAAAAATTTATTTTCGTTACTACTGTAAGTAAAAAACGAATTAGATACGAGAGATGAATAGAAAGGTTTATTTTTATTGCGAAGTAAATATTTAAATAAAAAAGTTGGCATATTTATCTCGCCCGTGATTATTGTCTGTTAATAACGATACAAGTATCGCGTTTTCGCCCAAAATATCTGCTTTCGAGTAGCTGGGACTAAATGGGATGAGTAAAAAGTGTGATTACAGTTATATTTGACCTCCCGAGAAAAAGATATCGGAAAGTCCCTTCTCCTTTATTGGGTGATAGAACATATTTCTGAACCAATTCACTTAAACATGGAAAAATATTTTTGATGGCATTTTATAGTATCCCGAATGTGATGCACTGGTTTATGTAGTATTGTTGACTGGATACAGGTATTTCACATGGGGTAAACAGATATTACACCTTAATCTAACTCGAAAAACAATACCACCATTTTATGATCAGAGTAGAATGCTATATGCAACATTATTTATATTGAATCAATTAAACTAATAATAAAAAAATATAATATTTTTGTTATTTACTTTTGAAGGCTAATTCTTACTATCAGGCGATTTCATTTACTAAATGAGGGTAAAAAATCCCAAAGTAACTAAGCTTATTTATTAAAAAAAAAATTTTTTAACGTGACGAAGTGTATATTTATTATACATATTTATTTGCATTCTTTAATTATTCGGGCATTTAACTTCAGATGGTTTCTCGCTATAAAGTTTCGGCCAATGTAATACCTGACCTTCTTTAAATAATTCTCGTCGCACTCGGAAATCTGTCGGTCAAACTCGGGGACGTACGGGATTTCGAATCGAACTTATTTACTCCACGTGGCGAGATTGTTCGCATTGCTTAACAGCGACTGATTTGAAGTCCCAATTAATTCGTAATAATTTCTTTAGCATCAAACATTATAAAGATTGAATCTTCACATTCCAGAATAATTATGATAACTGATTATGGCGTAGCATTTTTACCCGCCGCATCAAGGTGCCTTGTGTACAGTTTCTCGGGTTCCTCATACAAATGTCTGGGTTCGACAACGAAGCACTGGAAGAAAGTCTGAGGTTATATCGGCCGAAACGTTGTGAGAATAATACCCAAGATAAGAACAATCCAAATAATAGAAATTGTTTTTTGAAATAGGTGTTTATAATATCATTGTTGCTTAAACGAACCCCAATGCATCCTCGGGGAGCTTTTAGCCCTCTAGGCCAAGAGAGGTGGGACTGGAGCACTCCGCTATTTGTTATAATACCAGCTAATTTCTATAATAGCTTCGGACACTGATTGCATTAGATATGTCCATTCGTAGATATACAGCCGATGTATATCTGTTTCGCTGAATTATAGATTGAACGCACCGACCAGGCGAAAATGAGAAATAATTTATCTGGCTGATATTGATTTACGAATAAACGGGAACATTTCAATTCTGCTTTAAGATTTCGATTGATGACAAAAGAAATTGCCAACTCATGATAGTTGACCCGCTGACCCTGACATTGCTCGGGATATGAAAACATATCTGTCCTTAGAAAAGCCTGTGTCATGTCAATCGGCCTAGCATAAACGATTTACCAATCATCTTTCAGCGAGAATTAGTGTGGCGTGGCTTAAGTGATAAGTTGAAGGGAAATCGAACTCCCAACTGGCCATACTCTGCGTATAAATTGCATCACCCAACTGTTTTTCGTCAGTTCGTCCGTGAGATCGGTTGAGTTCAGCAATTCCAAAGTTATATCGGCCGAAACGTTTTAGAATAACAGTAATGAAAAGGGTAATCTAAATAATAGAAATTGGTTTTCGAATATTGCGATTATTGATATCTTTTTGAATTTGAAATAAGTGTTCATTACTAGTCTAAAATGAGCATTTGTAAAAATATTATCATTATTGATGGCGCAATTAATCCGATAAAGAGAAAAATACTAATTTTTGTTAAAGCCATTCTATCAAACACGAAGAAAAGAAAAGCCAACGATAAAAAGAAACTGAAAACTGATTTTTATTGTTGGTTTTTGTCGTTTGCCCTTATTCGTTTTTAGAAAAGAGTATCAAATCCGATGCTGACACGGAATACAAATATCTGTTGATTTGTATGCCAGGTAATGTCGAGACAGCAGAGGTTAAAACATCGATACGTGATTGTTCATAACGATGGGTCTGCAGACAAGACAGAATTAATTTGAGGATAAAACTTTAAGCTAAAAAAGCCATCTTTTTTTCCTTAATGTAGAAAATCAGTCATAAAGTTGGCGCTCTTTTTATCAATGAACACAAAAACATAGTAAGAAAATGATCATATCAACTTGAGGAAAAGATATTTCTAGGTTGCTCACATTTTTAATCTTTTACACGAAACGTTACAATAGAGCGTTACAATACAATGTTATAATGTGAGACGGATCAATTATATAATGTCGATTTTATATGTCTGACATTACTGGTTGTACAGTGATAATGGCTTGAATTTAAGTTGAAAATGAAAAAGTCAAATATCATTGTTAAATTGTGCTTAAACAGGAACATTCATTTCAAATGCGCTTCTGTCATATTAAAGATCCTACTGTTGATTTTATATATTGGAACTTTCGGTTTGTGCGGTAGTAAAACTTCTCAAATTCCCTTGTGATGTTAGACTGTGTGTCATGTTAAGCTTTGTCAAAAAAGTCTGTTCATTCTTTCATCGGATCTCGAGTCTATAGGAAACGAACTTACAGACACACGAAGTTGCTTTTATATATTAAAAGAGATAAACAGGAGTGTGTTCAAATCTTTCAAAACATTTCCTCAGGTTAATTGTAAAATATTGGAAAACCAAATATTGCTAAAAAATATTTTATTAAATGATTAAAATCTTTTAAATTTCTGAAACGTTTTTATGAAGACACGTTCTTTAAAACAAATTGTTTCTTTTTAGTTTTTTTTTTCATTTTTCTGGTGTATCAGCCATGCACACGTGCACATCGCTTCAGGCTGATAACAACCCATTTATAACACCAGATTATCCTTTTCTCTTTCCATGAGGTACTGGCCCTTCCGGGTTAATACCACCAGAAGAATGATGAGAAAATAAAACTAAGATCAGTTCTCTTTTAAAGAAGTGTCTACAATAAAAGCCTAAACAACTTATTTTAATCATTTAATGACATTCTTTAACATTACTTAGTTTTCCAGTATTTTCAACTTAATTATTGATAATTAAAATGACCTCATTTGCCTTCGTAAAATGCTTGATAGACATGCACATGCATATATTGTTTCATTTATAATATATATGCATATATATATTATAAATAGCGCTTCATATATATATATATATATATATATATATATGCATATATATATACATATATATATACCGCTTCATATATATATATATCGCTTCATATATATATATATATATATATATATATATATATATATATATATATATATATATAGCGCTTCATATATATATATATATATATATATCGCTTAATATATATATATATATATATATATATATATATATATATATATATAGCCAGATATTACCCGATCGTAAAATACGCTTAAATATGTTATTTAGAGTAATGCAGATTTCGTAATTATTATAGTATTCTATTGGACCCAATATAAAGTAATGATTTTAAAAGTTTTAAAAAATTACTCCAGCGCTACCACCGAGAATCGAAACAAAGACGTTTAGCTTACAATTTCCTTTTTCCTTTTACTTTAATGTCTGGGCTATAAAAATATGTTTGTCTAAAACTTAAAATATGAACCAATAACTCTTACGTTACGCATGCATATTCGTAATTCCGTCGTTTGACCTTCACCTTGCAAATTCGTTTTCATTAATTTTCGCACTTTTTTGCTGATCTTTCCCGGCTATAGCCCAAATATAAAGTTTTGCACTGGTTCGAATATCCTATATATTAATTTTCATGTCTATAGACGGATGAGTTTGGTAGGCAAATTTTCTAAACAAATATATATACATAAATATATATTGAAAGAGGTTGATATTTACTCTAAAATTTTTACGCAAATATTACACAAGTATAAATCATATAAAATATCTGCATGGTTAGAATTACACGTAGTACTAAATTAAAGATGATCATCCAATAAGAAAACCGAAAAAACTAATACGAAATTAATTTAAATGAATATTTTAATATGCAATTAAGCAAGATCTTTTGCAGATGGTTGACTATTATATAACAAAGTATTAGTTTATTTTTAATAAATAGAAAAAGGATTTTTTTTAAATGAATATCAATGCGCAAAAAATTAGGCGTATAGATATAAGTAAATAGGAAAAGTTGAAAAATTAATCGCAAATAATTAATTTGGCTTTATATCGCTTAATATACACACACACACACACACACACACACATATATATATACATCGCTTAATGTATATATAATATATATATATATACATTAAGCGATATATATATTAAGCGATATATATATACATATGAATCGATATATATATATATGAAGCGATATATATATGACAAATATATATATATATATATATATATATATATATATACATTTATGACAAATTTGTATTAAATAACAAATTTAGTGTCTAACTTTTTATCTAATTTATGACGAGACTGTTGCACTGAATCCAAAAATTACATTCGTTTTGCTCGATTAGATGAATTTTTTTTAGTTATCATTACATGTCGTTTTCTGACGTTTTTTTTTTTTTTTTTGACATGGTTGGAACATTTCTGAAGTTCCTAAGGGTACAATGGAATATCGAATCATTTTTGGATTGGAGATGACTTTTTCAATGACAAGAAGTATTCAGGTCAAATAGTTCTGAGTTATGTCGATAGGTGATCAGTTTGAAGTCATAAAACCTCAAAATCTTCCAAAAATTGCTGCTCAGCATACACGAAGAAGGAGCAGCCTGTGTGCAAGGAATTGGTTCCTTGCAAAGAAAGGAACATCATCAACAACTTTCTGGTAAACAGACACAGAATACGTTCCTGTCGCTGCAAATTAAGCTTAGCTTCATCAAGTAGTTCACCAACGCTCCAGACAATAATAATGACTGCTTCAAATAATTGTGCCAGGCTTTTCAGAATTGGCTATTGGTTTAAAACTGACATCTTTGTGATAACTCATCAAAGATCAAGAGTTCAAAAACTGAATGAACTAAGAGTAACTGTAAGCATGGAAAGCATTTATTTTAGTGGTGAATTTCCCTGACAAAAATCAGGCAAAAAACACTACGCAGAACATGTCAACAACACGCTGTCTGCTTTCAGAAACCTGAACTACAACAGGAGTTTAAAATACATTACCTATTTTACATATAGACTAAGTTCCTGAGAAACTGGGTTCACTCGCGAGCAGGGCAGAGATTTCATCACGACCTGACAGGAATGGTAGCCAGGTATCAGAGTTGCTGGGACGCAGTCATTATGGCTTATTAATTTTAGAATCTGAAAAAAAGGTCTCTATGCCGCTGTATATTCCAGAAGTTCAAAGAAACGCGAGTTCAAGCCCTGAAGTTTGAACAATCGTAGAGCAACATGCAATCTACGTATATACCTTAGTCAATGCGAACCATTCAGTTTATAATAATCAATATTTCTATCAGGTAATCAATATGTGCTGTTAGCAAAACATAATTTTTTTTCTTATAAATATATTTAAAATGCTATGTGTTGACAAATGTCAGTTGATAGTGCCACAAAAATGTAATCGATTTTATCAGAAAACCTGATTTTTTTAATTAACTTATATATAAAAAAAAAAGAAAAACGAATACCATTTCTTGATTCAGCAATACAAAAATACCCCCAACAAGGCTTTGGAAATGTAGACGACTTTCAATTATTAAAACATATATTTTTTGTATAGTGTAATACACAATTTATAAATGAAAGCACGGGATTTTTAAAGATGTTTATACATTCTTGGATTTTCTAAAAATTTAAGTAATTAAAGATGAAAAGTCAATGTGTAGAACAGATCTGTTAAATTCGCTATTAGAGTAACTTACTGAACTGACTGAAAGCATCTCATTAGGAATGTCAAAAATCAACTCCTCGTGTTGTTGGGGTAAAAAAGAAATGGTGTACGAATGTGAAATTTACTTAAACTGTTTCAAAATGCGAACAATGTTGAAGACGTTGCATGTGGATCAGCTTTCGGAGGTATGAAGTAATGGCCTCTTGATTAGGACTTAGGTGTCTCCTCGAAAATTCAAAGCGCAGGAGAAGAGTGTTATTTGCGTTGCAGAATGATCCGGCTACGTCAACTTGATTTGAATGCTTTCCGTGCCAATGCAAGTGAAGGCATATTTTAAATTGCAAATTAGGATCGGGTACATGAAGTACCTTTTATTTCTTATTTGTTTTTGTTTTGATTTTTTTGTTTTTTGTTTTTTTCGCTGTCACATACAACTGCTGTCATACCCCGCGCTAAAGCAAGCACAATCTAATCAATTAATGAGGTTGATATTTATATTGGGAAATAAAGACAGGAAATTATTATTAAATTATTATTATTTATTTGTTGCCTAAGTGACAATCGCTTCAAGGTAGATAAAAGTATTTTAAAGGAATTTAATATGCTTCATATTCTGTAAAATATTTGCTGAAGTAATCTTTTATAGGTATTTCATTGACTCATACATTTACCCTGTCACTCTCTCTTCTTCTCCCGCTCTCTCTCTCTCTTTCTATCTATCTATCTATCTATCTATCTGTCTATCTATATATATATAGTAAGTTATAAATATATATGGCAATTAAGCTACACAGAATATTCCGTGTTTCATCCACGCTAGGAATCATCAAGCTTAAGTTATAAAATATATATGGTAATTAAGCTACACAGAATATTCCGCGTTTCATCCACGCTACGATTCATCAGGCTTATGCATAAGCCTGGTGAATCCTAGCGTGGACGAAACGCGGAATATTCTGTGTAACTTAATTGGCATATATATTTTATAACTTACTAACTAGCTCTACGTACGTATTTAGCACTGTTGAAGTAAATACTTAAAGTGTATGCATAAAGTTATACTTTCGTATATAAATGTATGTAACTGAATGAATAATCATATATATATATATATATATATATATATATATATATATATGTATTAGAAGGTCGCCCGGCATTGCCCAGTCGTAAAAAATTATATATATATATATATATATATATATATATATATAAATGTATATTGAAAAATATTAATGTATTTTAGCCGATAGAGTTATGAAGGTAAAATAATGTTATATCCTGAATCACGAAGGGCATCCTTCAGTGCTTGATAGGGTTTAAAGTATTTGGACCCTTGTAGAGGGAAATATGCTTTATATATATATATATATATATATATATATATATATATATATATATATATATATATATATATATATATATATATATATATATATATATAAACACAACAGACTTTTAACTCAACATGAAGACTTAAAGTCTATTTCTTCTCCACGGGTCATAAGTCTTAGAGTCACGGTCTAGTGTATTCGATATTCGATTACTGCAACGACATGAACTCCTTTTTTCTTTTCTTTAGTTTTAAACAAGCATGTTGATTTAGAATTTTAGGTCTGCATTTGGTTGGAAAAGTATGGACAGTAAATAGACATTCAGACGCACACATGACATCTCTAATACAGACATAGATAATATGCTCCTCGTTCTTATTCTTGATATGATTATATAGCAGTTTCAAATAAGCTGCGTAAGTATATGCGTACGTCTATCGATGGGCATATATTTTAGATACCGTTTTGTCACCTTTCTATCACCTTTCACGCGGTATGACTACATGTCTCTTAATATATCGCTATCTTCTTTACGTCGTCCCCGGTGTTTTCTCCATTAGTTTTCACTTAATAGACTCGACTCAGCGCCGGAAATAGTTACACGATTTACCCGTTGATTCCACGAACAAATTGTGAGTTATCGAAACGCTTCCACCACTTAATTCTTTCGTCTCCCAAATAAATTATATCCAATAAGCATTAACGACTTAGCCTTGAGGTTACAGTCGCTAAATCAAGTGTAAAACTTATGAGAGTTTCTCCTACAAAAGAACTGATATGATTCAGTAATAACCTGTTCATTAAAAGCTGCGATTATATTGAGAGTAAAACTAGTTGCATATAGTATTTTAATTGGGATGAGTATTATTTATATTAATTTATTTACTGCAGACTATTTTCTCATCTTTATTAGTTGTTGTTTCACGACGTTTCGGCCAACTATTCCTCTGGCCTTCGTCAGGTGGTAACCCCGACGGATAAGAACTTCGAATCTCTGAAAGTTGGCCAAAACGTCGTGAAACAACAACTAATAAAGATGAGAATAATATTCCGCAGTAAATAAATTAATATAAAACTAGTTGCATCCCTCAAAGTAAATGAATGCACAGTAGAATACTTACCAAAATAGCATTTCAAGCGAAATCTGGAATAAACTGCATATTAGTATAATAGAATGTTATTCTCGCGTAACCTACGCACTTTTCCCGCATTTCATTTCAAAATGTAGCCACTTAGCGGTTCTTTACAAAAAGGCATTTCTTTCTCCAACTTTACATGGGGAGAAGAAGAATAGAAAAGAAAAGAAAGAAAACAACATACTGAAGATGGAGTATAGCTCTAAAATATATGTTTGCTATAAATCTCAAACAAGTAAAATATTTGTTTATTTCTCTAATATTACGTTGTGATTTGGCTTTCAAGCGCACTTGATGCGTATTTTATTTTATTCAAAATAAATTAACGTTTTATATGGAATTCACACCCTTCAATTTAAATATATATATATTTTTTAATTTTGGAAAGAAAATATACACCTATAAACACTATATTACTGTTTGTACGTACTGTATCATCCACCTCTCTATTCAATATTTTTAATTGATCTGGGTTCGCTGTTTTATCAAATGGAAAACTCAAACTAATTTGGTGTAAGGTCGATCTGTTCAAAGATAGTATATCAATATCATCGGTATTGTTTTCCTTTATAAAATAGGTGTATATCACAAATTATAATAGTTCGAGAGATAGACTCATTAATCACATATATATATATATATATATATATATATATTGGCCAGCATTTGGTTGACAACCCGTGCTGTGCCGATAAATGTAAAATTGAATGGTTCGAGGTGCTACATAGAGCGGACTCCAGAAACCATTTAAAGATTTTGGAATCTGTCTTTATTGCGGCGCGGAAACCTTCTTTGTGCCGACAGAAAGAAACATCTAACACATTGTTTCTCTTTGGGGAACTGTGAATCTTTTGCCCCCCCCCCATCGTCGTGCAATTATTTTAATCGGTTTTTAAACGTTATTAAACTTTATTTTAGTGTCCTCGTAATTTTTGGCACATTCAATAGTTCCCCATCAGAACTCTTTACTTTCGACATAGTATTATTTTTACGCTATCGATTTTCTCCTGATGAGATTATAGCTGAAAGAGCTCCCGAGAGACTTCCGCCCATTATATTTAAAACTTTATTTCAATTCTGTACCTCTAACCATTTATACATATATATATATATATATATATATATATATATATATATATATATATATATATATATATATATATGCGCCAGGATTGTATAGAAAATATCCACAAATAAGAATTGCTTGTCCTCACGATCTGGGAAACAGGTCAGAAAAGGGATTCTTTGTAAGAGAGAATGTGCAATTGAGAAACAGCGTGTTATGTTACTAATTGTGTATAAGTAGATTGAGAAACCAAGCCAATTTTCGTGGTTGACATCTTCCAATACATTGACTTGGGAACTTATATCCAACGAAATACCATTAGAGTCGCAGTTTAGTAGGATACAGTCCAGTATCGAGGTAGAAGAAACTTCATAACAACCTCTCTGTTTTCATGGTTATCCAAAGCTCGAGTAAGCTAGGTTTTCAAATTCTGGACTAAGTTCTCAGAGCTTAAGGGTATGTTTGGCATAGTCTTTTTTACAGAGTAAGAGATATTCTGCCACATCAAAACGATGAGAGGGGATTGAGGAGTTTAAAATTAATTTTGCTAGCTAAGATATATAATGAGATTATAAAACGGACTGAGTGCACGTTGTCGATCTTACTTATAAGTCATTTTATAAATGTAAAAGGGGCCCTCAAAAGAGGAGGCGATTCAGTTGTTCTTTCGGGGTTTCAGGCAGGTTTTAACGTATTACATTTTGTTGTCATTATAATTAGTAGGGTAGATAGACATAGCGAATATTTGTTGGTTGTAATACAAACAAGGTTCACACAAGTAAATTATTAGCCGACTATGATTGTAAAGGTCGTTGAGAATGTTGGTGGTCGAGTCTATCTCAGACACGAATGTCTTGATCATAACAGTCACCACTTTCGGCTGTTCTATCTTAATAATCTATTTCATCCGATTGACTGAGCCAAAGAGAATGGTTATACCTATGCTCCGCGTAAAGACTTTGAGGACCAATATTCAAAAGAAGAATGGGAAGAAATACTTCAGGAATCTTTAAGGGAAAATGAAGTCATGCCCATTCCTATTGGTATATTTAAGGACCAGATAGATATCCGTAAACATAATTTCAAGGAAAATGTGAAACTTGAAGCCATTAACCCCCTGACCTGAAACGAGATTTGCCCCGCGACCGTGATCGAGATTATTGACGATTAATACGTCATCGTGGAGATTGATGGTTTAAGATCAGAAAGGGAACGATCAAATGTTCAGTTTGGCTGTCATATTGATTGACCGGGCATTTTCCCCGTCAAGTGGTGCAGCTCGAAGGCAATAAGACTCATACCACCACCAGGTTGGAATCGTGATTTCCCCAGGTCTGAATATCTCCATCATTGTAAATCGAAAGCTGCTCCGAGGAATTATTTCGGACTTCTCTGCATGGATGTCCCCTCTCACAAATTCCAACGTGGTTATAAACTTGAGACTGTGAACCTCGAAAATGGCAATCAGATCTGTGCTGCGACCATCACCAAAATTATTGATCGGCTTATGTGGATACATTTGGATAATAGTTCCAAAATGAAGTCGAGTTTAATTGAGGATATCGAGTCTCACAATCTTTTCCCGGTTGGTTGGTCTGAAAGTAATGGATACCAATTGAAACCTCCTCGTAGAACTTCTCTCAGGCGACCACACAGACGACTAGCTATTGTACAACCGGAGCCAATTCAAATTCAGAGCACATATAATAAAATTAAAATAGTTTACATGGAAGAGCATACGTGGTGTCCAAAAATTTACCGATGCTTTTCGGGTCCTTACCTTGCCAAGAGCCGTATAGCTGAGACCCCTAAATTTATTGGGTCCGGACCGATTAAACTGGTGATAAGTGAGGTGCTGACTATGTTGATAAGTGTAGCTTATAAATCGTGCAGGGTTTTACGAGAATGGATGGAGAGACCAACCCAAATATGCATCAGCAAGTGCTTAAAGCCAAGTATAAGGGGAAAAGCTATCGTGTCGTGATTGAGCTATGCCGTAATATCAAGCAACTAGATGAGTTTTATCGACAGATTTGTATCAAACTGGAGTGTTGCCCTAATTTGATCAGTCGTCACTGCATCGATGATGACCACCCAGAGAACTGCTCACATCATACAAAGACGAAATATACCTATTACTCTGGGAAGAAGAGAAAGAAAATCGGCCGTCCTCAAGCGGCTACAGTAACCAAAACCCCGGGCAAGCGACGGAAACGAAGAAAAGGGTAATTGATAAACCAAAAAACTCGATCATCGTTTGATGATGACATCTATGCCGGCAGCACCACCCCAAAAGAGGAAGTAGTGCCCGAAGCTCCGGCCAGGAAGTCGTCATCATCGTCTCCCCCTGTTAGTGAGAGCAGTGTATCTAAGATTGAGGTGAAGAAACCTGCTGAACCAAAAGCACCTTCGAAACGGAAACTTCCTCTCCCAGTAGCCCCACGTTCAGAAATCCACACGCGAAGAGGAAAACTTTCGCGGTATAGCTTTGAAAGAAAAACTCATAAAAAGATAATGATTTTTCCTCCTCTGTCATCGCCTCCCCGACCATCGGAGAGTGAGAGTCAAACTCCTGTCCAAACTGCTGTCCCTGTATCACATACAATTAGTCCAGTCATCAAAGAGGAAGAAGAGGAGGAGCCATAGGAGGAGGAGGAGGAAGATGAAGAAGAAGAGGAGGAGGAGTAAGATGAAGAGGAGGAAGAAGAGGAGGAAGAGGATGACAGTTCTCCGAAAAATAAAGAAGAATAAGAACTTTATGTAGATATTGAATCCAATCCCCTTCACTGGACGGTGACCGACGTTGTCAACTTAATCCGCAAAACTGATTGTGCCCAATTTGGCCGGTTGTTCCGTCAAGAGAAGGTTGATGGTCAGGTCTTGCTTCTGCTGACTCTCCGACAATGCGAGATTATCTAGATGTGAAGCTGGGCCCTGCCATTAAACTATGTCACCACATCGAGAGGGTGAAGATAGTTTTCTACAAACACTACGCCAAGTGAGTTTCTACTCACGTATGTCTATACCCTCCATTTTGCTGGACAGAACGATGACCTTCCTTCCTCAAAACAAACAAAATCGCCTCCATATTCTTTTCTTTTTTGACCTCTCAATCTGTCCACCCACGTTCATCTTGTTGTCAGTCAAAAGCTGTTAATTTATATTTGTTGAATACCTTTCTTCGTGTGGGTCTCAAGATTTTTATTGCTGGGTCAATCGGAAATATCGAAAAATGTTAATTGCACTTGCTTCCAGGCAATGGTCACTTCCCTAGCAAGTCTGGCAACAGTTCTCCTACTGGTGTATGTGGAATGTTGAAAAAGTGGGTGGACAATTAAGATATTCGTCAAGTGGCTAAACTTTGGCCGTGATTCGAGAAACTTTCTCAAACTACTCTCTCTGAAAAAAGTTTTTGCTGAGAAATCTGTCAACATGGTTGTAGAATCTAAACAAAAAGAAAAACAAGACAACAAAATAAAAAAATAAGTTTAGTCTATGTAAAATATATTTAGCCCCACTCTAAATCGCCAAACCGTAAATTGATTAAAAAAATATATATTTCAAAATATGATTTAAATGCTAAAAATACTTTAGTTAAATTAATAGTGGTCATCAATCTCTTGCTAGACTGTAGATAGGATGAAAAAAATACTAAATGTTTAAGTACTGTAATTGACAAATATAAAGACATATATACATATCTGTGTGTGTGTCTGTGTGTGTAATATATATATATATATATATATATATATATATATATATATATATCAAAATTTAGTAATTTCAATTTTATGACATGAAATGGTTAAATTTCAAATCTAGAATTTTTATTATACGCAAGACAAAGAATACATTTAAATAAGTAAATTCCCATAACCTATAGGTTTTCGATGTTTACCCATCTCCTCAGAGGAGAAAATGTTAGCAAATATCTAATTTGCTAAATACAATAAACATAGAAAATCATAATTAAAAGTGTTTAAAGTTTTTAAATCATAGAGTAAGGGAAATTATATATTGGTTCAAAATGAAAAGGATATTGAATTTCATATCCAAATTGTATGTTAAATTCCGAAGTGAAAGTCTTTGGTAACAGTAAGGTAAAGTGATCCAATCCGTATTTTTGAATAATCCACGGCACAAGGTAACAATTCAAAGTAGGCGTAATTCCCTGGTTTTTCCTTTGTTTAGATGAGTCCAGTAAATAAATTATTATATAAGTCTTATGTATGTGTGTATGTATGCGTATATATATATATATATATATATATATATATATATATATATATGTGTGTGTGTGTGTGTGTATGTATGTAAGTATGAACCCTTTTTTTGGGTCAGCGGCCAGCTAGCACCGTGTGTGTTTGTGTGTATGTATGTGTGTGTTGGGGTGGAGAGGGCTCCCGTAAGCCGTGGTGAAGGCAACCTTTCTAGGAGAAGCAAATCTCTGATTAAAAAAAGACATAAAGCGGGAGACCAGTACCCGCATTAAGCTGGTCTGTAGTTTAACTTGTTGCTGGCTATCTTGCTCTTGCTTGCTGCCGGATCTCAACATTTCGAACAGAGAGAGAAACTTAACTGTCGTACAAAGCTAAGACGCTGTAACATCATCTGTGTATAGATACGCCCTCATGCATTTGTCTATTAAAATGGTTCTGTGGTGATGGAAGTAATTTTTGGGCTCATGGACTTTAAGTGTCTGAGGGAGTGGCACTCGTCTGACAAGACGTTGCAGTCATCATGTATGTATGTATGTATGTATGCATGTATTTACGTATTAGGGTTGTACAATTAATCGGAATCGGTATTGGAAATCAGAAAATCCGAAATTTTGTCTGGTATCAAAATCGAAAAAAACTTGGCTTCAGAAAAGTGCTACGATCGTGTACCTTCATCTCATTGTGCCCCCTTCTCCCCTGACCTGAACCTACTGGACTACTTCATACGTAGAGAACATTACAAACATGACCTCCCACAAGACCAAAGCAAACCCGAGCTCCGTACTAGTATCGAGACGATGATTGAGGTTGAATACGGCTACATTAAATAGATATCACCCTTACTACATAATCAAGCTAGATGAATGTATTTTGCAATAAAGTTTTTAAATAAAGATGTCGTATTGTTTTGTTTATGACGACAACTTTATCGTTCCACCCTCTCTTTATATATATATATATATATATATATATATATATATATATATATATATATATATATATATGCGAAGGAGGTTGTTGGTGTATGTAAATGCTTTGAGTTCTGAGGTCAGTGCATATGTGTATGTGCATGCATGTGGTTGTGTTGATTTGATGAGTTGTGCGTGTTTACAAGAGCCTCACGTTTGTCACCTCATCAATATGTCTATTGCTTCTTCACGACATAGAAATAATTCGTGTCCATTGTGATCAATATATCGATATTCCAATTACTGTGTCCAATTGCCAGCTTATATTCAACCTTGTTTCACCTTTCTGTATATTGTACAAACGCAACTACCTGTCTACACGACAAAGGTGTGTAGCGTGATGATCTTTTTCTGAGGAAAAAAAAACAATTTAGTGCAGATGAAGTCGATAGGATTTCGGGAAGATTATGAAAGTTGTGTTTTCTAGAAAAGTGGCAAATTTTCTTTATAATAATCACGAGTCGGTGTGTGTGTTTGTAACAACGGCTACTACAGAAGTAGCTTAATATTCTCAAATCTATTTCCTCATACATCAATATTTACTCTTATTTGTACTTATGTAGTACAATGGAGCAGCTCTCTTCTGGGGGAGCTAGGGGTTTCTACATTAATAATCTTTATGCCTAACATGTAACTGACTGTGCTCGTGGGAAGATCTTGTGGGGACATACATACCCTTATAATCACTAAGATGGACTTATCCATTAGCCATATAAGCAGCAAGTATAGACCGTTCAATGAGAGCTATCCGGATGTCGTACATAGACGACTCCCCACGGACTTACTAATCTTCCTGTATCACTAACCCTGTTCTGGATATAAATGTTCTTCGTATTCTCACCAGTTGTCGTGTTTTCCTACTTTCACCTTTCCCGACTCCACTACAGAAGCAAGAAAGAAATTCGTTATAATTGAAGAAAAATACATGACGAATTCAATACCTGTTGTCAATCAGGTATGATTCGAGCCAAAGATAGACAGTTGCTTATAACATTCAACTAAATCTTAACGATGTGAGACCCCAGATTCGAAAAGTCAAACCCTAAAAGAACTCGTCATCGAGGCCTGTAAAAACAGAACAACATTTAAATACTATGCATGAATGTCTCTCTCTCCCTCGTGCGTTCCTTTTTCGCCCTCTTTCTCTTTTTCAATGAAGAAAGAGAGGAGACTATAATTGTATCACTGAAATAGTCCAAGCTTAGATTTTGTGCGTGACAGACGCATAGTAGTTTGCGGCCTCCGCCACAAAAAGATGTTAACTCATTATGCTCTTCCAGTGTTAAATAAAAGAATTATATTTGTATATAAAACTAGCTGGGGTACCCGGCGTTGCCCGGGTGTTTAGAGGTGAGTGGGTGGGTGTGTTTGTTTGACGTGTGTTAAATCAAAACAAAAGATAAGCTAATTAATATTCCTGAACGAACGATGTTAAAAAAATTTTTAAATTCGGAAAAACAAAAACTAAAAATGAAAATTAGAACGTGATGGAAAAAAAACGAACGTGATTTTTTTAATTACATTTTCACCCCAAACAAGTCACATTGCCACTTTGATGTAGGGAGCTACTATCAGGGACATAAGCTACAGGGGTACTATGTGAGGAGTTGGGCAGCAAGATGTCGGTTACCGTTATACTTGAACTTCAGCATGTCAGTACAGTTGATGAAGCAGGAAGTCCAAAGTCTAGCGGTTCTGGGGAAGAAACTACTGGAGTAGAAGGCTCTCTTACATCTAGGGATCTGAAGGGGTGAGATTTTGCTGCGTGTCGGGTTTGTCGGGGGTATTTACGTCGATGAGGTACAAATGCTTGCAGTTCGTCGGAGCATTCACCGTTAACGAACGTGATGCAAAACTCACGATGTTAAAACTTCTTTTAAAAATGTGAAAGAGAAAAGGAAAACCCACAGCGAACGCGGCATAAATAACCCTGTTTCAGTTGGCGAGGAGTTAGATGGAAAGTAAAAGTACTAACCCTGTTTATACTTTTAAAAACGAACAAAAACAAAAAAAAACAGCAAAAAAATGTTTTTGGAGAAAGGTAGACCGGAGCCCGAAGCCTTGAAGGTTATAGTCTGACGACATAGGATTACGTCATGAAGCTACGGACTTTAAAAAGAGTCAAAAATAAGCGTTTAAAAATGAAGGTGGTTTTCTAGGTCTGATATCATGCTATAGCAGGAGCAGAAGCAGGAACAGAAGCAGGAGCAGAAAAAAATTTGTTGTAAGATAAAAGTGGCCGAAATAAACGAAATTTACGACGTCGTTTCGTAAGTGTAAGATATTATGATCTCGGTAGCATATAAAAAGTTATAAAAATGAGCGAGCAAGCCGAGAAGCAGCCGGAAATAAACCTTTGCCGGTCATACAGAAAAAATGCAGACACACACAATCACACACATTTTCGCTTTTATATATATATAGATGACTTGTTTGCTATTTATACAAGCGTTCTAGCTGCAACAATATCATTCTTTTCAGCAGAGGTCCCTTATGTCTGCCTGCAATAACGCCTTGAGGATCAGACCTGCCAACTGATTACCGTCGACGCCATATCGACACCTTGATATAAGGGATGTGCCTATCGTTTGATAGCGTTTGATCGTGTCTAACAGCCGGGGAGCTGGTTGCCGTTCCCAGGACGAGTCTCAACCAAGTAACTCTCCCCGTGTAAATGATCGGGTGGCATATTGATTCCGTAAAACCAGAATACACCTTGAGTAATAAAAAAACACAGCGGCCCTAACCATGCACGATCACGAACATTGTAACATTTGCAAACCAGGAGACACCCTAAGACAAAACAATTCCATGGACACAACAACCCAAGACATCAACCACTAGATGAAGATAAATCAACTGAAAACACAACACCGGCCAAGCACTTGACTTAAACAACTCTAGAAAACGACCACTAGACGAATCAAAATCCACGGAACCATAACAATGCAAGAAATCCAACTTAAAAACATCCATATTAATCCAGCATCTACAGAAGACGTCATAAAATTGCAGAAAACTAAGGTAGATGATTATTTCCTCTGATCTTCTTTGTTACGTTGCAAATTTATTGGTTTTAAAAATTTGTAAATATTATTTTGTGGATAGAGCTTTTTGTTTAAAGGTCGACTACAACGAAAATAATATATATATTTGGACTAAATGGCTATCTCTAACCAAGCCCAATAAAGCAGAGCCCTCACAAGTGGCTCGAAGATCCTAATTTTTACTGGAAAACCGTATGACTCTACGCCATGTCTAGGAGCTCTAAAAAAAAGAAAAAGCGGATCTACTAGCTTACAGACCCAGAACTAGTAAACCTGGCATACGACTTTACAGACGGCCTAGTATCGGTAATGATCGACTATCTCGATGATAATTCGAACTGCAGCAGTAAGGATCTGCTCGATCAAGTAGCAGCTCAGTACGGCGAGTTCTCAAATGCTACCTATGATGCTCAGACTCTAATAAACAAGATCGAGGAGAGGTACTGGTGGGCTTAGCAAGTAGGATGAACAGACTTGATAGACCCAAAGATAAGGAATGGTTAAATTGAGCAAGTGCAATTAGCTGAATTCCCTATAGATGCGTTAATTAACCCCTTTATCAATGCGGATGTGGTCAGATCAAGTCCAACAACATTATCGGAGGCCTTGTCAACTGTGAGACAACGCGAGTGACTCCGAAGTTGTCATATAAAAGAGTAGCTCATTAAATAACATTAACTGGATTTAGGGACCAAGGGGTGGGGGCTCAAATTAGATTTAGGGTACTCAAAGCTGAATTCTACAGCAGTAACTCGATTTATGCTGTAAGGAGTAAGTTTTGTGGATGTGCTTCGGCAAGACCGCAGTAAGTGCATTTCAACCATAATGGGCTAGTACGAGTCTGAAAATGGTCACCTGGAGAAGAACAAAATACTTCAGTTAAGAAAAAAGAAAAACCAAGTGACCCTCAAAACCCATTCACTACCAACCTAATCAGAAGTTAAATACAAATACATGCAAATCTTAAAAAAAAAAGGAATAACTCTGATGATGATGAACACCAGAGGTTACGGATGTCTAGAAAGCGGGGAAAGCGAACCAAAACCGGCTCACCGAAGACATAAATCGGCCAATAAAATACAGAAAAGTAGAGAGACCTAGGGATACAAACTCCCCAACCATAGAAGTAACTACTTAGTAGCTAAAGGAGTTTTTCCTGTGGATGATTTGCATTGAGAAAACCAGATGGAACCAGAGATAATTGCTTCCGCCAAACACTTTCCGTGATCATGAGGATATAATAGTGGAAAAATATTAACACTTCTTCCGTAAAGAAATGGCATATAAAAAAGAAGAGAATATCTCAAACCCAGTTTTGTAATCTTCCAAATATAATACATTATATTTATTGTCGGAGTTTTGCCCATCGAGTTTAGGGCATTATCATGATGTATTCCTTAATATATCAAGATATACCAGATTTTAAATGAAATGTTGTTACGTGGTTGAGTCTAGGATTATAAAACATGCAAAATATATTTAAAGTATAAAATAGAACTCAGAGTTGAAATAAATATGTAAAGTATTTATAATACATAAAAGCAAAGAAACAAAATATTTGCAAATGATCTAAGGGAGCAGCTAGAACATATACTCAAATAAATTATCACCTAAAATATATTCATAAAAAGAGTACGATACTAGTCAGGATGTATGTTCAGATATATTATAGTAGTAAACGACCGCTACATATTAAGCTAAACTAGAATTGCATTATTATGTTACATATATTAGCTATAACATGAATATCAAAGGGCGACAGGCGGTTCATTAGTTGCTAACAGATTCATCAGAATTCTATGTCCATCCGGTATTTTTTTTAAGTAACTGTTTAATCCTGGATTTATCATTAAGTTGGCTTCAATGAGTGCCTTGCCTCACAAACATGTAATCATTCTTAGTACGGTGCATAACTATTTGAGGCTGTTCTGCGAATCTCTGCAATATCGTTTTCGACAACATATGCTGCGACTGGGCATGCCTCATGTGAAACATATAATATATGTAGCAACTAGATGTGTGGCGTCCTGCTTATCTCTCTTAACTATACACAGATCAGCATCTGATTAAACTGTGTCTCAGGAAGTTTAACTAAGTACACTTGTAATAAGATTCGGTGGCAGTAATTTCAGGTAGCTCAAAATTAAGATATAGCGAACTGTATAAAACTGTGAATACGATCATTTTATTCTGCAAGTTTTGCTTTACTATGTTCGGTGACGACCAACCTTTCCTATCATGGTTCTTAAATTCTAGCTATTCTCTTTTGAGTCATTGACCTCATATTTTCCAGCTACATAAATATCGCTGTTGACATGTCTTAAAGCAGAGGTCGTGAATGCCAGGCAGATACGACGGGCTTTAAATATTGGAGATTATATCGTCCTCTTTTAGAGTTTGTCAACATGAACAGGTGAAAAATATGATGAAATTACTTGTTTTCATTCGAACATGAAACAACTATGCTCTCATATGTCCGTAATAATGTCACCTCTGTAATAGATACCCGATATGTGTTGTGCATAGAACATTGTGAGGACACTCAAAGTTTACACATAACATAGATATTCAAGGTCTAGACATAACTAGCATTATATCATATTTAAATGTATATAACGGAAGTGGTGTATATATATATATATATATATATATATATATATATATATAAAAGTGAACGGGTCTCTGTGTGTGTCTGTGTATGTATTTGTTTTTGTATATTTTCCTACTCAATAACTTGTAATCCATTTTCGGCCAGAAATTTGGCTGTTAAGGGGTCAAAGTTCAACGATTTTACTTTTGAGAACTCTACCAAACTCCTCCGCCAATTCTTGGTCTAAGCACTTGAAATTTTAGATATAGGTTGCTTGGACATGGATCTAACTTAATAACTTGATGTGAGCCCAAAACAATAAGTGTTAAGGTCATGATAGGGGTAAAATTTTTAAAAATTCACCGCTTTTTTTTTTTTTTTTGCTCAACATATACCTCTAAACACCCGGGCAACGCCGGGCTGAAATGCTAGTATATATGTATATATAAAAGTGAACGTGTCTCTCTGTGTGTTTGTGTACATTTCCCTAAAATATATTACTCTGTCAATTTTCAGTCTACAGACTCGAAATTAGATATACAGGGTACTGAGATTTGGGAAAATCTTTGTCATTCGTTTTTGGCCAGGAATTGGGCTGTTAAGGGATTAAAGTTCAATAATTTGACCTTTGAAAACTCTACATAACTCCTCCGATATCTTTGGGTATAAACAATCGAAATTTTAGATATAGGTTCCTTGGACATGGATCTAACTTAATAACTTGATTTCAGCCCAAAACAATATATGTTAAGGGGTCATAATAGAGGTCAAATAAAAAAAAATGACCTCTGCGGTCTCTACCAAATTACTCAGACATTTTCCGGTCTAACAATTTGAAAATTTACATAAAGGGTATTCAGAAATAGGGCAAGCTTTTTAATCGGTTTGGATCGAAAATTTGAGCTACCAATATATAAATGTAAGTATGTATGTATGTATGTATGTATGTTTGCATGTCTGCCTAAAACTTTTGACAGCGGCGGCGGATTTTCACAAGATCACGATCGTTTTGAAGCTGGACCCTTCAGACGACAAATAGCGAAAAATGTTCTAAAAACATTAATTTATTCACTTTACACTGAGGACTTTCCAACAAGGGTGGTCGATTTTTTCGCCGATATTTTCGAAAATCATACCCTCTTTTCGATTGTCTAGCCTTAATTTAAACCTACGTTATTTCCGGTTTCGCGGTGGTCGTAACAGTAAAGACGTCACGTTTTTCCCGTTCTTTTCCTCCTTCGCGGTATGGGTTCGAGCCTACCTTCCTACTACCACTTTTTTTTGCTCAACATACACTTTCAATCACCCGGGCAACGCCGCGCTGAAATGCTACTACATATATATATATATATATATATATATATATATATATATATATATATATATATATATAATGCCCATTTCTGGGCACGTTTAACAACGATTGTATATACCTCCTGTAGATCTTGGTGGCGCACTTTAAAGTAGCCCAATATCTATAATCTTTCTTTTACGACCAAATGACACCGCAAGAAAATATTCAATTCTTTTTCCAACAAGATGGCGCTACATGTCACACATCTAACAGATTACTGACATAAGTCCATGACATTCTTACGGAAGAAACTTTTCATCATGTGATTTTTTATCTTTAAGGGACTATAAAACAAAAAAACTTTATGCCAATAACCCACACAATCTAAACCAACAAAAGGAGAACATTGCCAACGCTATCAGGAGAATCACCAGAGAAGAATCCTTGTTAAACGCGCCCAGAAATGCATAAACGTCAATGGAGAGCACTTCTTTTATAACACTATATGTAATTAAAACAATGCGACAGGTAATTTAAACAATAAACGAATGTTCTTCCTCTCCACTACACTTTCTGGGCTACTATATATATATATATATGGGGGATTGGGTATTTGTGTATTATATTATAATAGCATGGGTGCCCAGTAGTGGTAATAGGCAGGCAGGCTTGAATCCGTACCGGAGAGGAGGAAAAGAATGTGAAAAACGTTAGGCCTTTGCCGTTGCGTCCATCGCCAAACCAGAAGTGGCGAAGATTTAAATTAAGGCTAGTCAATCGAAAAGAGCTACCACTTCCTGAAGAAAAGTGCCCAGTTGATGATGACGGAATTTATGTTTTTAGCTAAAGTTTCGATATTTGTCCTCCGAAAGGTGGAGCTTTAAAACGATAACCATCTCGTGGAAATCCGTCCCCTTTGTCAAACGTTTTAGGCAGACATACATACATACATTTAAGCACAAATGAATAATAAATATTATTTGTCTGTGCGCATGCGTGTGTGACCAAAAACGCCCAGTAATCAGTCAGAAAACAATACAAGCAGTCAACATGAATGAGTATGCATAAGAAAATACACGGGCATATTTTGCTACTATTTTCGTTGCATAGGAACATATGTATCAAAAATATAGTGACCAATATCACGCAAAGAAGCTTCTTTGTCAGAAATCTTAATCGAGCTACAAGACAGCAAGATGAGGTAGATAAAAGAAATAAAGGTTTTGATGTTAGTCGATATTTCTGAAATAAATGCTTTTTCTTCTACCTTTCGCATGCGCGTTAGAATAATTCTGCATACATAGGCACATCATACTTGCATGTCGTTCAATCGATTGTTTCGATCCAACGAGAACTGAGTGCTTTCCAGATACGTTTTTCGACATGAAACGATTCTAGGTTTGTTTTTACTTGCGTTACATGCATGCATACAATAAACATGGCTTTTGTGTTGATCTACAAGCTGAACGTAAGCATGTTCTTTACAAGTTCACTAATGTTATACCATAATCATTAATACTGCAAAGTGCAGTGTTCTTTTTCGTTTTTACCAACGAGTCAACACTTCTCAAAATTTGAATGCCAATCAAGGATAAGGGTTCATGAGTGTAAGGAAGTCAGTGAGACACCAGTGTAGTGATCGGTCCAGTCCAGTCCAGCGCAGCTGTAGCCGACATTGAACGAGTTTGTAGCGTAATTCAAATCTTGTCGGTAACTGAATACTTGATGCTTCGCCAGGACTATCAAGGGTATTTTTATCGTGACTCCATCACTACATGGGGTGCTAACCACGGCTTAAGAGAATCTCATCTACCCAGGAGATAAGGATAAGTTTCTCAACCTGATATTTTACTTCGTAGTACATACAGCGCCTCAGCTTCCCAAATGGTCACCCATCTGGCATTGGCCAGGCTCAGCGTTACGTATCTTCGGTGATCTGCCGAGAACCGGTGTGTCATCGTGATTGTGCCTTATAATAGAAATTGATCGGTACTAGTTGAAATTGAGTAGAATTTGATTAATTAAGGAGTCGGCTAAAAAATAGCTTGTTTACATTGAATTTTAGGACGACCATGAAAGGCAGGCTCGTGGTACAGAGTTCCACGAGAGGGCAATTCTATGTAAGAAGCTTTGTTCGTCAGTATTGCGTATGGATTTAGGCACAGATAGAGAGTAAGGGAAATTGTTGACAAATTGTACCTGGACGAGTGTTTGTTGCGAAAGTTTTCAAGTTCAGTCGAGAACCTGCCATGAAAATAACGATAGAGCAAAAGATAGACTCACAACATCTTTTCTGTTTAAGGAGAAGAGGATGTCATATATTAGGTCTCAAAGCCGGTTGTGAACCCTGCTTACACAGAGAAAATATATCCAGAACATTATAGCGTTTCCTTTTAAACGATGTTGCAGTTATAGCCGCAGACCTTAGTCGTGTACACTACAACGTTTACAACAGCTAATACGTACTAAAATGTCAGAATTTTTACAGAAGATTTGTCTACAATTTTGAAAGGCTGTTAATTAGCATTGTTTTTACTAATGTATTACCATTATAAATGCTTAACTCCACTCAAGCTTTATTGTTAATGAGATCGCCAGTTGATAATAGTTAACAGCATGGAAGGATAATAAACGATTCGTAAAATGTTAAGTGGGTGGCTAAACAAGAATTTATTAACATTAAACTTGAAAATAATCTTAAATAATTCTCCTGCAAAAAATGCTTAAATAACTTCCAGTTTAGGATGAAGTAATCTATATTATGCTACTCTAAGTTTATCTGTTTGTCTGCTTCACAGTTTCCAAGAAACTACTGACTCGATCGATGTTTTGTATGGAGCTTTATTATGATAAGGTGCAGCGAACTAAGTAATGTATTATCCTTTCTATGTATAGTATAGAGATTAATAACGATTAATGCAAATACGTCACCACCATACTGATAATAATTTTTGCTCTAGCTGTTTTCTTAGAAACTACCAGGCAAATATGGCTAAGATTTTTTATGCATCTTATCTATGGTAAGGTGCAGCAAACTAATTATTATGTTATCTGTTCTATGTATAGACTGATTAAGATTCATACGATTTGTATTTAATGTAAAAGTAAGTACACGTTTAGCCATATTCAACAATCAATTTAGCATATAGCACTCATATACGGCATAATCACGTTGACATACCGGTTCCCATCAGATCACCGAAGTTAAGCAACGTTGAGTCTGGTCATTGCTAAAATGGGGTACCAATTTAGCACTTCCAGGTGCTGTATGTAGGAGAATGTTGACACCTCCCTGCAAAAAGTTGCAAAAAACTAACGTCGTCACCTCCCCTAACGGGGATATACATATGACTGGGGACCGCTTGTGAATTTCATATTTCGGAGGAATCCGGTTAAATCCGAATAGGATTGTCGCTGACTTCACACATAGCACTAAGCCCCATGTGAGCCAATGATAATTGTTGTTGTTGTTATTATTATTATTATTATTATTATTATTGGCTCACATGGAGCTTTCACACAAGTCAACAAACAATCTGATTGGAAACCTGTGGTGTTCGCTGGAAGCTGAGTGACAACAAGTCTCCGCAGACGTACAGCTCTCTTCACCTCTTTCGATAGCATTTGCAAATGAATTTGCATCATCGCAACAGCCACTTACCATTGATTTCTCGCTGGTAGTGGCCATTGGTTTATACTGGGATTTGAGTGGCACTCAGCCTCCTCAAGGTCCCAGTTCTCTTTGCGCTTGTCCAGCCGAGGTCTGGTTAGCGCTCTCTCCGAGGTCTTTCAGTCCTTCTTGACCCTTCTCGGCCTTTGGTATCACTTTTTCATTGGGGGGAACGGATATGAAACAATGGGGGAGATGCATGATGGGGGTGTAAAACTTGTAGATATGCAGCGTCGGTGTTCTTCATTCCCTGTAACGCTTAGTCGTTATATTGCCTTGTATTATTCTCCGCATTCAAGGGTTTTCCTTAATATTTCAGTCGTTTTCATTATCGTTAGTCGTTGTACGTTTGCAGTTATTCCTCTGATTTCAATTTCTGACATTTTATTTTCGAAGTTTTTCAGAATTGTTCCTAGTGCTCCTACTATTATCGGTACCATTTTGACTTTCTTCGTCATCCAAATCCTTTTTAACTCTCTGGCTAGCTCTGTGTATTTGCTTCGTTTCTCCTTTTCTTTCATACTCACCCTGTGGTCAGCTGGGACAGCAAAATCTACGATTTGGCAGGATTATTATTATTATTATTATTATTATTATTATTATTATTATTATTATTATTATTATCAATATTATCATTATTATTATTATTATTATTATTATTATTATTATTATTATTATTATTATTATTATTATTATAAATTTTCATGAAGTCTCAATTTATTGTAAACACTTGCACTATACCATACTTTTGATTATCGGTTAAGTCATGTAGGTCTCCAAATACTACTACTACTACTACTACTACTACTACTACTATCCTAAGGGGGCAATTTTGACAGGGCGTGTCCTTGGAATATCAGATGTGTTATAGATTAATGAAGATGATACTCTCACTACCAATAAAAGTAACTGCTACGCTTAGTGCTAATAATAGAACTAGCCATCTAAAACTGCGGTCCATAGTTTAAACTATGAGGCTAGTATTATTTAGCATGGAGCCATTTTAACACATGTTCATACATTATTCGGAAAATAATCAGTTTCAGGACATTTTAAATACCTTTCTGACTGTACATTGTCATCAGTAAGTTAACATGGGTTTAGAAGATTGGAAATATTTTTTAAATAAATTGTATTGTGGGTTGGATAATGTCGTATGTATTTTTGATTGGCTGAATAGGTAAGATTATAAAACAAGTTCCACTGAAAAAATACCAACAATCAATCGATTCCCAGAAAAAATGTTTCTACGAATCTTAGTAATGATAATAATGCGCAGATATTGCATAAAAGAAAATCCCTTTTGCTCTTATTCGCCCTAAATAAAACTATCTGGAACCATATCTTTGGGAACACTATGCAAGGGGAAGGAGGCCTAATGTCTATTCACATTATTCCAAAGTGTAGTCGTTTTAGGGAATAAACTATCAGTATAGAAGACTTTCTGAATCTCTAAGAGGAAGGGATGATTTTTCTTGCTTGTTGGGTTAGTCAAGGGTATTTACGTCATGAGGCATAAATGTTATATGTTCATTAAAGCACATTCCAATAAAATACTTGGTAAACACGCACAGAGATACAACATTGCGGTGATAAGACAGAAATTAAAGCTTGATAGTACGGAACATATTACGTTGTATACCTTTTTAGACTCTGCCATAAAACGAGAAACTATTGGTAGTTCCACCAGCTCAGATGTAGCACAAATACTTCATACATAGTCAAACAGACGGAACGTTTGAGTATGCTTCTAGTATGGGAGAAAGAGTCAACTTTCTTGGCAGCAGCTTTTGCAATATCTTCAATGTATATATTCGAGATATGTATTATAAATAGAATAAATTAATTCATCGATTTTATAGTGTATAACAGCACTCATTTGTTTGGTTTAATCTATAAATGACTTACTAGTTTCAACTAGTATATTAATTAGATATTACTATACTTTTCTCCTTCGTTAAAAAAGGACAAATGTTATAGTCCATTTACTAAGCGAAAGTCTACGATTTGACAGGATTTTTATTTCTCGTTAACTGCAACGACATCTGCTCTTCTTGCTTGGATGGATTTGTCCGTCTGTATGTCCATGTCCAATGGGATTTTGTGGTTCTCGTTTTCGATTGCTGTTGCGGATTTATGCTTGTACCATTTGTCTGTACGCTCAAAATGCATTCGTTTGCACAATTCCCAGTGTACCGCCCTCCCCACTTGATCATGCCTGTTTTTGTATTCCTTATGGGCCAGTTTGCTGCATTCACTTACTATATGGTTTAGCGTTTCGTCTCTTTTTATTATTATTATTATTATTATTATTATTATTATTATTATTATTATTATTATTATTACAAATTTTCACTTGCACTATACTACACTTTTGAATGGTACCTTTTGATCACCGATTAAGTCATGTAGGTCTCCAAATACTACTACTACTATAATCATTATTATTATTGTTATTATTATTATTATTATTATTATTATTATTATTAGTAGTAGTAGTAGTAGTAGTAGTAGTAGTAGTAGTAGTACATTTTCGTTGGCTGAAGCGTGTATAAACTTATTATTTACCTATTGTAGACGTGAATCAAGATTCATGAGGTTTGCAGACAAAATCACCCGGGCGCCGGTCTTAGTTCATGGAAAGGTTTATTAATGCAGACAACATGAGTCATTCAAAAAGAAAACGGGGCGAGCGGGATATGAAGAGTTTAACGTGTGTACTGCTGCGTCAAAGAAAGAGAAACAGTGAAAATGTGGACACAACGTTAGGCAGAAGGCTAGATAGTTTGTCAGGTTACACACAGAGCTATTGTTCGCGACTGCCATCCCATCGAAAACGGCTAATTTTTACGCGCCCACTTTGCTTGAAGTGGCAAAATACTCTCATTGCCGAAAGTCAAGCGATGTTGTCGACTTCCGTCAGCTAAAAATTAAATCTTAACTTTTCATATTGTCAATCACACTCCCATTTAGTAAGCGACTTTTGTTCCGTAATAATAGCAATCTAATGTTACAGCTACATGTGTTTTACATGATAAAAAGCATCGACTAATTAACCAGAATAATACTGAAGAAATGTTCATTATTATTATTATTATTATTATTATTATTATTATTATTATTATTATCATCAGTAGCAGTAGTAGTAGTAGTAGTAGTAGTAGTAGTAGTAGTAGTAGTAGTAGTAGTAGTATTCTAATTTTACCAGCCCCGCCACATATGGGATGTCAAGAATGTTTCAGACATAATTTAATGAAATAGTATTAATTAGGTTTTTCGGACTACTGTTGTTATTTTTAATGTTATTTTTACAATTTTTCGGTCGTGTTTGGGGTGTATCTTGTAAAACTTGGGGGTAGTTATGACTTACTCGAAAATCTGCATGGACCTTTGGCGTAATGGATAAAGTAGTTGGAAACAATTTGTTTTAAGTTGCACTTTTCTTGAGCTTGCTGGGGCGATACTAAAAATACAACGACAAATTACTTTGGATTTATACACAGTCATAGCTTGCAGAACGAGAAAACGCTATCACTGTGGTTTAAAAAGAAAGAACCCTCAAAAAATTCCGTGTCGACTTCTGATTTAATAGAATAAATAGGTTCGGAGGTTACATCGACCGGAACGTTGTGAAAATAACACTCAAGATGAGAACAGTAGACTGAAGAATCCAAATAATACGAATAATCAATTCTCATCTAAAAAATTCGGAAACAGTGGAATGGGTTTAGAAAATGTGTAAGCGTTTACCAATATCAATATTCACAGTAATGCAATATTCAATTACTCCTGACAAAACACTGAGTTGGGCATTTCTGTGGAGTATATTTAAAAGCTTTTAAAATTGACTAGAGTACACACAGCTATGAAAAGAGAAAATATACGCATAGAGGAACACACAAACACACACACACACGCACAATTCTATGTTAGATGTAATCATTTACACGTTTAAAGTTTTCTAACTTCGATGCAATTGCTTTATACTGTTATTGGGTGAATAAGTGTGTTATATTTATGGTGACTTTGTGTTTCGAAAACGAAATGTTTCTAAGTAGATCGCTGGTTACATAAATGTGAAGAAAATATTCGAGAGGGATGGAAAGTGAAATAGTGAAAGAGAGTTGTTATGACGAATTCTACATAAAAGATATTTTGTAAACATTAAATCACGAGTGCAGACATACAGGTAATACATGCATACATGCAATCATATATATATATATATGTATATATATATATATATACACATATACACAGACAGACACACACACACATATATATATATCAATATGTATAGGCACATACTAATGAAAATACAGATGCGCGCACACACACACGCACACACACACAGATATATATATATATATATATATACATATATATATATATATATATATATATATATATATATATATATATATATATATATATATCCGGTACATTTTCTATTGCGTACTAATGACCATCTACGTCTGTGCACTGAGGCATTTTCTGATCGAGCAAACCAACCTATATTGCTTTTGATTGACATCAAAACGTCAACTTTCAATTAAACCTTGTTGTTAGCGCTTCTTTGAAAATTGCTCGCGATTGTCTGCACTTAACATTTTTTTAAATAAAAAATAATGCATTAAATATGAGACAAAATTACAACATAAATTCCATCAGAGACCGCCAATTTACTTTGGAGAACCTAAAAGGTTTCTCTAATGTATTCATACATGTACACACACTACACACACACCCATTATCGTACAGTTAAACACACCCACACACATGTACGTAACTATTATTTTATCTATATACATATATAATATTATTATATAATATACTATGTTGAGTATAGATTTTAGTATTGACTGCAACAGTGCTCAATATATATAGAAGTTTAGTGGCAGTACTATGAAAATAAATACATACTAATAAGATACGCAAAGTCTTCGGGGAGAATTGGCAAGCTGGTGTACCATGGACGGAGAGGTAGCATAGATGCCTCTGTGTAACTTAATTGGCATAAATGTATTTTGTCATACTATTAAATATATGCGCATATATAAATAAGCAGTTCCTATTCTTATTTGTCTCTGTTTAAAACCGCACTAATAATAATGATTATAATAACAAAAATAATAATAATAATAATAATAATAATAATAATAATAATAACAATAATAATAATAACAATAATAATAATAATAATAATAATAATAATAATAATAATAGTACAGGGTGGGGCGATAAAATTATTACCCTAGAAAAGACGACATAATTTCATTTTAAATAAAGCATCTTAATTTGTAGCACTAAAAACCAAAAATAATTTTTACAGGAACATTACGAGAAAAGGCCTAAAGTCCGTATTAATGAATTCGATGCACCCCGAAGGACAATGAATTTCTTGAACTACCGATATTACGATTGAATTAAGCATTGTTTATTTAATATTTTCACACAAAAAAAAATTATAATAGCAAAAAAAAATATGTCTACTTTTTTTTAAATTACAGATTTCACATAATTTTTATATGGAAGATATTTATAATTTCCTTGCTCGCAAGAATGTGAAACTTTCGGCGTGACATAATTTTTATATAATCTCGAACAATAATTAAAAAAGATTAATTTAAAAACAGGATCATAAAAAATAATTAAACTAAAGAAATGATCAAAATTGATACAAACGTTCAACATAGGAATGTATAGATGCACGTCTGGGGGAAAAATCTGACACTCCTACCTCCTTTTATTATCATGACTTCATTTTGAAACAGCGTTTTGATTAACTGAGATTTTGGGCTTCCGTATATTCGTGTTTGCAAACTGTTATCGGTTGCATTTTGTCGAACGGCGTAATTACTTGTTTTTTTAGGGCTAATTAAGCTGTATAATTTTGTATTTTTTCTAAAATCCGATTGCTGCATCGGAAAGGCCAGTTAAAAATACATAATATACTTTGTTATTTTCTTTAATTTAATCCCTTTTTTAGAATTTATTAGACAAAATTTAACTTTTATTTTACCGTGCCAATAAATATGATCATCACTGTATATATATATATATATATATATGTACAATTATATATATATAAATATATATATATGTACAAATATATATGTATATAAATATATATATGTGTATAAATATATATATATATATATAAATATATATATATAAATTCGTATTCCTGTCTGTTTGTTTGAGTGTTTGCTTGTTCACAATTTGATTAATATATACAAAATGTCCGTTAGTTTAGTATTTCATTTATTTCTATATATAGTATGATTCTTTAAAAAATATACGATTTAGTGTTCACCTTATTTGTTTATTATATTAAGGAAAATCGAGTGTACTAAATAGCTGTATGTTAGTTTAATGTTTTAGCGAATGAGTTGTTTTAATTGTTCTATTGAAGATGTTATTTCATCACCTCTAAATAACACTTATATTGATAATATATTTAATTCAATTTATTTGAAATTATTACTTCCGACATCGATTTTTTTATGAAACGAGTAGATTAGTTGTTTTATGTTCCGAACTTCGAAAGTTAAAAAAAAACAAATTCTTCCCAAATAAATTAATTTGGTAATCGGAAGACGTTTCTAGCTCGGAAAAATAATTTCGTGTAGACAGAAAGATGTTTAGCTTTATTTTTAAATAGTCGATACCATTGCATAATTTGACTCACATTCTCGGGAATTCCCGTCAAGCATGGATTCGGAGAGACCGGCAATCATTGGTTTAAGACGAGCGTTATAACAGACACTTTAAAAACAAACAATCCGGAAAAACTACAAATTTAAATAATGAAAAAACAACAAAAACCTATCTATAAAGGACTGAAAATATTTTTATATATTTTATTTCATATATTTTTTTTGGGGGGGGGTCTGTTTTTTTTGCAAAATATTTATCAACAAAACGATTGTGTTTTTTTCCTTCAAGAAAGGATCAAAGTTTTACGATTTTAACCGTAAATTCTTAGGTGTAAGTACAGGTTTTTTTAAGAATTTTTGTTCAGTCAAGTTTTTTTAGGGGGGGCACAGAAATATTACACATATATACATTTATTCATAGAAAATACGTACAATATGTTTACTGAAAACGTAAATTGTAAGATGAAAATACAGGAAAAAAATATACTTTCTTTTTTTCAAGAACGCTTAATATCTTTATTTCATTTTTTTTTTTTACGGCTGCCCATTGCCGGCGGAAGAACTTTCTCGAGATAAGGATGTTTCCTTAGGAATCTTTTACATCGGTCGACTGTTGAATTGCCATCAAAGGCAAAGAGGGAGGAGATAGGGTAAAGGAAATGTGTAAGTGTGTTCCGATATAATACCGCATTCCCTTCGCATATGTTTAAGGGTAGCCATTTCGGACGGCCATAAATAAATGATTTTTACTATTGTTAGAATCTCATCTGGTGGAAAAGGTATCACGTACTTCTTTTTTTGGGCGAATACTTTTACATGTTTTTATCTGTTTTTTTTTTTATTTTGAAATTGTTGTGTATTGTGGGGGGGGATATCGACGTTACCCACGATGAAAATGGTTAATATCCTTAGTATCAAAACAGAACTTTACGCCGGGTACCAATGCTAGTATATATATATATATATATATATATATATATATATATATATATATATATATATATATATATATATAAGGAGTCAGTGGAAAAAGAGTTACATTTTTACAGTCATTAAAGCTGCAAATCCAAAGATATGTTTTGATCATTGGCTCTACAAAATCTCTACAAAACTAACAAAATATTTTATGCTCATATATAACAGCCAGATGATAGGCAAGTGCTTAGAACGCCGGGTTAGGGACAGTTTATTTTGTATATTTTTATACAGATCCACTCTCTATGAATAACGATATACTACTAGAACATATGACCTGTAGGCTCGTCCATTAATCTCCCGTTGCACTCTTTTAACCAAGAAGAATAAAATTCTAAAAAATAATGAACAAAATATAATCTAAAGATTTTTTCTGCACGATATATCTCCCTTTATCCGTTCGTTTCTATTTTTTTTATAATTATATGCATTTAATAGTATTAATTTTTTTTTGTGATATTTTAAGTTCTTTATAACGGATTATTCTAATCTGGAGTGTTGTATTGTCTTATTACCTTTTATTGTTTACTAGCGGGGGGGTACCCGGCGTTGTCCGAGTGTTTGGAGGTGTGTGTGGTCGGCGGGGGTTGGGGGGTGTAATTGAAAACCTAAGAATAAGCGAAGTAAAAAAAACAAAAAAGAAAACAGAAAAACGAACGCGGGGGTACCCGGGCGGTGGGGGGGGGTAATCAAAGCATAAGAATAAAACACAGAAAAAACTAATGTAAGGCAAACGAACGATGTTAAATTTAAAAATCGAAAAAAACAAAAAAAGAAAACAGAAAAACGAACGTTAAAACTGCTTTACAAAAATCTGAAAAATAAAAACAAAAAAAACACGTGAAAAATGGCTTAAATAAGCCTGTTTCGATATTAAAATTTTTTAAATCGGTGGGTACTCGGGTGTTTTTGGGTGTGTGTAGTCGGTCGAGGTGGGGTTAATGAAAACCTAATAATACGCGTAGTAAAAAAATAGAAAAACGAACGTTACGTGAAAAATGGCTTAAATAACCCTGCTTCTATATTAAAATTTAAAAAAATCGAAAAAAAAAGACATCTCACACCACGATTCGAACCCAAAACATTTACGTTTTGACCCAACGCTCTAACCAACTGAGCTAACACTACGTACATAAAGTTGTATCAGTTCTTCAAATATTTAAACTAAATTAGGTTATGACGTCGGCTGACGCATGCGTAGAACCGATCTCGTCATGAGAGAACGGTTTTTGCTAACCCCCCCCTGTAGAAAAGTGTTGATTTCAGGGTGAAAAAATTAACGTTTTTGGCCAATTCTTCGATATTTGTCGGGCGAAAGATGGAGATTTCATATGAGACCACATTTGTGAATTTTTCTTCTGTCTGTCGAAAGTTTTTAGCAGACACACAAACATACACACACATATACATGCATACCTACATACGTTTTCGCTTTTATATATATATACAAGGCCGTTGGGAAAATGGTGGGGTGTTTCTATCGATCCGGTAGATATCTCACTGCTGATGCTATTCTCTATCTATATAAGAGCCAGGTACGTACAAGGATGGAATTCTGTTGCCACATCTGGGCAGGAGCTGCTAGAAAGGACTTGTCCTGATTTGATAGAGTTCAAAATAGACTTCGTAGCCTCGTAGGAGATGTCCTTTTCTCTTCCTTGCAACCTCTATCTCACAGAAGAGATGTTGCGAGTTTGTCTCTGATGTATCATTATTTTAATGGAATGTGTTCGACTGAGCTTCAATCTATGGTCCCCCCTCGCCAATCTTTCACAAGAAACACTCGTCTAGCTGTAAACACTATCAATAATTCCCCTCACTCTTTATCTGTGCCTAAACCTAAGCGTAGATTCCATGAACAAAGCTTCTTTCTTAGAACTGCACGCCTGTGGAATTGTCTTCCGTTTTCCTGCTTTCCGGCTGACTACAATATGGTTGTTTTCAAGTCTAACGTAAATAAGTTCTTGATGAGCCGTTCCATATCAGTTATCAAATTTACCAAATTTTCATTACTAATGATTACTATATTGTCCAATTTCTGCTGTACACCCTTTAACCCTTATCCTTGAGTGGCCTCTTGGCCTTGATAATGTGGTGACGCCTATGTAAAAATATTTAAAAAATATATAGATGAATTGCGAGAGCAAGTATAACAGCAGAGAGATGGAGGAACAAAGGATAGAAACAGTATAATATAAGAAGTGAGTCTTAAACAATGTGCACTGAGAAAATTTAAGACAACAACTTCGTAAGAAATGGGGGAATTAGTGAGTTAATTATAAATCATGGCTAATTAATTTAAAAATAATAAGGAATATTTCAACATACATTTCATCTGATTAAAATATATAGAAAATATGCTTTAATCAAATTATTCTTGGTAACTCAGTAGCCATTTTCAATATATATATATATATATATATATATATATAAAGTAGTAGCGTTCGTGTGTGTGTGTTTCTTTGTTTGTACAACCCCCCCCCATGTTCAAAGAAATATGAAGGTGATATGTATGTACATCTCTCCTGGTCAAGAAATATTAATGCCCATGATAGGATACTTCTGTCAGAGGAGACATTATATTTTATGCGTAATTTCTATATATAGCATTCTTCAAACCACATCTACATTGATTGAGTAACGGTCACTTGCATAGCACATTAAATTAAATCTATTTAAATAATTAGCTCGATGATATTACTTATTCGACATAATAGCCTAGTTTCCACTGTATTATTTAAAAATATAATTTAAACTTTAATTATTTAGTTTATTTTCATTTTAATTTATATTTGATTTAACTTAGTTTATCTGAAATCTGACACAGTTTAATTTTCAAACCAGAAAAATAAGTGATAGTTTAATTTTTATTATTATTTTTTTTATTCAGAGGAAAATGTTTTTCGCTTATTCTTAAATCTATATGTTAGCAAATAAAATGAAAATATTAAATAAAGTCCAACAGTTAATAATATGTATACTAATTTTTATTTAGAAAATGTTCTTAATATACAAGTGACGAAGTAAATAGTTTGTGATTTAATTTTACGAAGCTTCTACATAAAATGATACTTTGTTCAAGATTAATGAAATCTGCTGTTTTAATCATGAAATTATTGGTATGTTTTATATAATGAAAAACTTTCTTTAAAAGCATTTTCCGGGCAAAAGTATGATTTTATTAGTCACGTATTCTTTATATAATGAACGAACATGTATTTCATTGTCCTTCATAGAAAGATGTAATGCTTTAGAGGAGTGTTTCATTAACGGAGAACAAATGCTATATTACCTCTTAAAATGAGGAGATAATGACTGTGACTATGGCTTATAGTCAAGATAACTACTACAAAACTACGACCCCCTGCCTTGAGCATTGGAAATAGCACGTTGGTATGAACTGAACATTGACACATTGTAACAGTATAATTCTAGATATCAAAGTGATAGTAATGATTCGGTTCGAATTACACATGTGATAACTATACGTGAATAATGCCAATTTTTTCAAAACTTTTCGCTGATTTAAATTTTCATCTTGCATTTGAAAATGCTTTTTCGCAATAATACCGATTTTTGCTCCTCATAACTCGATTCCATATGTAACTAGCTTATAAATTCTCAGTTAGAAAAAACTATTTTTTTGTTTGGATGCGAAATGTGAATGCATCATATTCAGTCTTCCATCATGATGTCAACCTAATGGAATCTGAACAGTTTTGTAATCCTTGAAATAAGTGAAAATTCGATGAATACAGGCCAGAAGGATATGCAATGTTTAGCAGGATTTCCCACTCAATTTCCCCCTTGATATTTAGTCACTAGTGCAGTGTGAGAACGATAATTGTCATAATAAAAGATGACTGCGTTCTCTTCATCAAATAATTTCAGAACAACATGAGCGAGAATATCACAGAAAAATAATAATATGAAATAAAAGCAATAAATCAATAATGATCACACGTTTAAGCAATAACAATATGTATGAAGTAAATTAGGTACTTCTGTATTTACCGACATAGGGTTCAACAAAGTTTCTCGGGTGGACTCGGCCGGTAACAGAAATAGCCGGAAGCGACTGATCGCAAAACTATCAAACCCTACGGGGAAATTATAATGATAAACTAGACACCCATGGAAACACAAAAAATAAAATTACAAACATGTATCTAATCCAACCCTACACCCTAACCTGCGCAATTAATTTTTTTTTTAATTTTTACAATTTATAAAAAGTAAACTTCATAGATTCGTATTAGCTTAAAGCAGATAACATATTCGTTAAACATTAATTAACGCTTGTCCGACATTTTTCCGGTTATTTCTGTCAGTTGCCCTAGGTGAGCCCCGGCCAATCTCTATTAAAATCGCGGGTTGGTAAATGCAGGAAAACTGTAAATTACACTTGCTTAACATGACACTTCTACAAGCAAAGGAAAACTTTTGTACCAACCTATAGATAATACATAATTGGTGAAAACAGAAACCTATTATATCTTCTCAGTTCATTCATAGTCATTCCTATGTGCAAGGCAATGTTCAGAAATTGGTAGACGTAGTCAGTTAAAAGAAATGCAATGCCCGTACCAAAAATGGACATATAATGTGACAAATTGAAGAAGAAATGCGTAGAACTGATAGAAAGGAGGTGAAATAGTTTGTGGTTTCCTAACTAATCACGGATAGAAATGTCACCCGCAGAAATAAATACAAGATCATAATTGTCCTCCCTAAATATTTCTTGGTGACATTATTTTTACAAATCGAGTGAAATAGCCATCTATAAAGAAATATGTTTTTTTCCAAAAGGCTCCAAGTCTCCCGGGCCTTAAATTTTCCCATATCATCCTAGCCCGACCCTATTCTAAGCTTGATTCATGGATTAGAGAGAAATTATTTTACACACACACTAGATGTGACCTATGCGTTCAAACGTGTACGTACTTAGAAAGAGTTCCTTTGGAGTGGGACCATATGTAAACAAAATACCAAAAGGGAAATCAAAAACAGTTTCATATATATATATATATATATATATATATATATATATATATATATATATATATGTGTGTGTGTGTGTGTGTGTGTGTGTGTGTGTGTGTGTGTGTGTGTGTGTGTGTGTGTGCAACCAAGTGAGGGGTACAAAGATGAGTGTGTCATGCCTACAGTGAAGCATAGTGGTTGGAATGTCATGGTCTGAGGCTGCATGAGTTCTACAGGTATTGGAGAGTTACATTTCATGGACGGAAACATGAACGCAAGCATGTACTGTCAAATACTGCAGCTAAGCATTATCCTCTCCCACCAGAAACTGGGTCGCAGAGCAGTGTTCCAGCATGACAATGACCCAAACCATACATCCAAGACAACCACTGCTTTACTGAAGAGGCTGACTGTAAATTTGATGGACTGGCCAAGCATGTCCCCAAACTTGAACCCAATATAACATATTTGGGGCATCATCAAGCAGAAGTTGGAAGTGTGCAAAGTCTCAAATCTCCGCCAGCTTCGCGACGTCGTAATTGTAGAGTGGAAGAACATCCAGTGGCTACGTGTGAAGCTCTGGTAAACTCCATACTCAGGAGAGTAAAGGCATATTTGGATAATGATGGTGGTTACACAAAATATTGAGAGTTAACATGTTGTATGTTAATATTGACAATTTTTCGTAAAAGGGTGTACTCACTTTTGTTGCCAGGGGTGTAGCTTTTATTGGCTATATTTTGAGTTATTTTTAGGGGGAACTAAATTAACTGTTATACATGCTGCAAACCGAATACTTTTTATTGTGTCCAAAAATCATTTTTTCAGTGTTGTCCTATGAAGAGATATACTTAAATATTTGAAGACATTTGAGGGGTGTACTCACTTTTGTGCTACATGGTATTTGACAACGTTATTTCGAAGCGCTTTCAATAGTATAGACATAGTACATATGGTAACGTACAAGGCTAGCGACTTCTCTGTTTTAATTTAATTTCCATTTAAGCTAATGGCACCTAAACTTTTAAAAACATTGCTATATATTAGATATAATATTATAATCAACAGAGAATTGGAGCTAAAAAATATCTATAAAATCTAAAGTAATTAAAATATATGTATTCGTATATTTATAGTAAGTTTTAAAAATACCTATAGCAATCACGCTACAAAAAAATTTCTGCGTGAGGATTCGTCTTGCAATACCAACTTCGAAGTAAATACTAATAATAATTACATAAAATTTTATGTAGATACATGAAAAGTAACACACACAGACACACACATACACATAAACATAAATTTATATATATTGATATATATATATATATATATATATATATAGAGAGAGAGAGAGAGAGAGGAAGAGAGTGGAAGAAAAAAGGAAAGAAAGAAAAGTAGAGAGAGAGAGAAATGGAATAACGAGAGAAAACATGAAGAAAGATGATTAAGATTTACATGTATATAAATATATATGCATACGCACACACGCACACGCACACACATATATATACAATTATTTAGCAAATATAAGTATACACACATTTACACAAGCACGCATTTTTATATATATATATATATATATATACATGCACATGCAGATATATATATACACTTATATACTTATATATATAAATACAAATGTATAGAAATATAGATAATGATATACATACCCACATACATATATACATACGTACTCATATATATATATATATATATATATATATATATATATATGTATATATATATGTATATATATATATATATACTCATGTAAGTATATAAATATATATACAAGCATATGCACATATCCGCATATATGTACAAATATGCTTACGCACGCACAAATCAGTATATTTAAATATATATAGCGAAAGAGTGAGAAAAAGAAAGATAAAGATAGATAAATTGTTAAGTTTTGCAATGATGCCAGCAGGCCCGCTAGCAAATCATGTCAGCAAGGAAATTATGTATTGTTATTTTGACGATTTCCGCAAGGATGCGTTGGTTCTGCCCTACAAAAGACTGAACATATAATTAGACTCTATTTGAAGCATTTTTGTTTGCTGCACACGTTTACCCCGTTGCTTTTTGACATACATATGTGAAGACTACAGAGTTTCTCTTGTGTTTTTTTTCTGCTGTCTTAGTTTAAGTGACAGCAAGTCTCTTGGATTTCCTATACATTTGGCTCCCCTCCCATCAATATTGTCACTGACTTGTTTTTTCCCCCGCTTTAGCTATTTACCAATCATGTCTCGCTGGTAAGGGATTGTGAATTATATTATATATAAGCCTCCTAGAAATAACCTGTGCTGTCGATACGCTGCCGATTGAGATCTGAACATAATATTATCTCGGACAATACATGCTCTAAAACACTGTAAAGTGCTGGGCTTAGATTATATGCTCTAAGACTATTTACTGTGGTTTGATTAAACCAGAGTATCCTTTTCTCGCGAACTAAATTTTCTTCAATAATAAAAAAATGATTTTGTGTTTCCACTTTTGTCGGTATTAGACGATGAATAGAAACTCTTTTTGACCAGGTTATAGTAAAATGAATTAAATAATTTAATAAAGCCTTTTATTTCTTGTTGATCATTTTTATATCATGTCTGCGTTTTTGGCATTTCAATATCATAGCATGTTTTTCATTCTTCAATATTGACTTCCTTTTGTATTTGCATTATGTGTATTTATTGTCTTCGAGTACAGTTCGTTGTACATCATAATTGTAATCGTCATCGTCATCATCATCATCATCATCATCATCATTATCAGCATCATCATCATCATCATCATCATCATCATCATCATCAAGGTTGTTATACAAGTCTCATTCAGGATTTTTATACAAGTGAAGTCCGTGTTATGACAAATTTCTAGCACTCTGTACCTCTTTCAATAAACTTCGCAAATTATCAGCAATTATCGCAACAGCCGTTAATTCATCGATTTATAACTAGTAACAAAATTTAGTGTTCTCTGGAGTTTGAGGGATGATAAGCCTCCTTAATGCCTCAGTAATCTCGTACCATTTTAAGAGTGTTGATTGGTACTCTTCCGCTTATAGCTTACCTTTTTCCATGACATTACATGGCAAAATAATAATAGCAATAACAACAGTAATAATATTATTGATAATAATAACATTAATAAAATTAATACTGCTACTAATGTTATTATTATTATTACTACTACTACTACTACTACTACTAATAATAATAATAATAATAATAATAATAATAATAATAATAATGATAATAATAATAATAACTGAGACACCTCGATCAAAAAACCAAGAAACTCATGACCAGACAATGCATTACACCCAAAGGATGATATTAACAGACTACGTGAAAAGGAGAGACGGCGGCAGAGGACTGGTCTGCATAGAATACTGTGTGAATGACATAAAAATAAAGAACTAGAAAAATAATGCAAAATATTGAAAGAATAATTATGGCAGCGGGAGACACTGAAAAAAGAAAAACAGAAAACAGAGAGACAAATGAAAAAACAAGAAAAGAAAAATGGGAAGAGAAACAACTACATGGAAGATTCATAAGAATGACAAAAGATGACAATAACGAAAACAATTGGGCATGGATGCGAAAAGGACATGTAAACTGAGAAACTGAATTCCTAATAACTGCAGCATAAGGTAACTTGATAAGGACCAAATATATCAAAGCAAGGTCGATAAAACACAAGAAATCAGCAAATGCAGACTCTGTGGACAAAAAGACGAAACGATAACTCATATAGTAAGTGAATGCAGCAAACTGGCCCAAAAGAAATACAAAAACAGGCATGATCAAGTGGGGGAGGGCAGTACACCTACAATTATGCAAACAACTGCATTTTGAACGTACAGACAAATGGTACAAACATAAGGTCGCAACAGTACTTGAAAACGAGAACCACAAAATCCTATGGGACATGGACATACAGACGGACAAACTCATCCAAGCAAGAAGAAAATATATCGTAATAATTAACAAGAAAGAAAAATAGTGTCAACTCGTAGATTTTGCTCTCCCAACTGATTACAGGGTGAGTGTGGAAGAAAAGGAGAAACGGAGCAAATACACAGAGCTAGCCAAAGAGTTAAAAGGGATTTGGATGATGAAGAAAATCAAAATAATACCTATAATAGTAGGAGCACTAGGAACAATCCCGATAAACTTAGAAAAAAGGATGGGAGAAATTGGAACCAGAATATTGGCTGCAAAGATACAACGACTAACGATAAGGGAAGCGGCTAAAATATTAAAGAAACCCTTGAATACGGAGAATAATACACATGAAACACATGCGTGAGCCAGACAACCTGCTGCAGAGGCAAAAAAGGAAGAAACTTTACAGGGAATGAAGAACAAGGAAGCTGCATATCAACATGTTCTACATCCTAATCGCGCATCTCCTCCCATTGCCCAATCACAACCCTCCCCATAAAAAGTGTTAAACCAAATAGCCGATAAGGGTCAAGGAGGAGGGAAAGATCGAGGAGAGAGCTCTGACCAGACATCCGCTGGACAAGTGCGAAGAGAACTGAGACCTTGGGGAGGTTTAGTGCCACTCAAATTCCAGTATAGACCAACTACCAGCGAAAGATAATGGTGAGAGGCTGCTGCGATAACGCAAATTTATTTGCAAATGCTATTGAAGGAGGTGGAAAGTGTTGGCCGTTTGGGAAGACTTGTTGTCACTAAGCTTCCAGGAATCACCACAGGTTTTCAAGCAGACCTATGATGACCTGTGTGAAATCTCCATGTGAGCCAATAATAGTAATAATAGTTATGATTTCGTTTACCAACGTCTCTCTGAAAAGAGATTGGATTCATTTCCAGAGGACTTCGCTTAATTCCGGCTCCAATCCAGAAGCTTCAAAGATCACTGGTTTTACTAAGGATATTGCTGGTACCTACAATAGCAGAGGTGGGAAGGACGCCTAAAACATCGGGGATTTGTAGTTTTTTTCAATTGTCCTTCCAGACGACTTAATACTACTCCTAGCGTATCAACTAAGACAAGGATTATTTGTGCTTTAACCCCGTGTATACGCCTTATATCCAAGGCTAATGGAGCATAATTGCCCAACTCCTCATTCTCCTTCTCTTTCACGTGCCTGTTCCAGGGTAATGAGAAGTCTACAACTTGCCAGTTTTTAGAGATCTTGTTAATGACAACCAAATCCGGACATTATGTTCCAATTGCTTGGTCGTTATGGCACTTTTGTCCCACCATATCTCTATATTGTCATCCTCACCTGTTCTCACTTCATCTCAACCTTCTTACAGATCTCCTAATATATACGGAGCCGCATGCAATCGTGTCTTTTTCGGTTCTCTCTCTAGTTATCCGCTACACCCTGCAATTTCCGCAGCAATTCCCTCTCCTAGAACCACTTATTTGAACTGTCGTGTTCCTCATGCCTGCTCTTGTGCTGCACAAACAAAAGCTTCAGTTCTTTTAGCCAGATAGCCAGCTCTAAGCCATTGCCATGATATTTAATCAGCCAAATCTGCTATATCCTGGAAGAATTTCCGTGCATTTTCTTCCTAGCTAGTTCATTTGCCCTTTCTCTGTCCATACGTTTCACATACTCAGCCTTTGTCTCACATACCTCCACATCATCGAACAACACCTTGAGCATCCACTCCTCAATTCTAACCACGTTCCTTCAACGACATCTCCTCAGTTGTAACACAATTATTGACACTTTTCAACCCTCTCCCACCGTCTTTCCTCTTTTGATACAGCCTCGCTACGCTACTTCGAATGTGAAATATACTAAACATTGCTAAAACTTTTCTTGTTTTGATATCCATGGCATGCAACTCCTTGTCAAACCATTCTAAAAATTCCCGCACTGTATCTCAAAACACCGACTGCCCATGCATTCACCGCTTTCATTAGGTTTCCTCCATACAATTTCGATTTTGCAATTAGTTTCACATTTCTAAGATACTCCTTCCAGATTTTCCCTTTCATCTCTCTGTTCATGATGCCTACAACCTGCAACATACCCAAATACTTATACCATGTATAATAATAATAATAATAATAATAATAATAATAATAATAATAATAATAATAATAATATAACTGAAACTGAAACTGCAAAAGTGTAAGTTCATCCCCATTTTTTCGTGTCACCATAAACTAAGTGATGGTTAAGGAGAATGGAAAGACCGAGGAGAGTAAGACCTCCGCTGGAGTAGTGCAATGAGGACTGAGCTCTTGGAGAGGCTTATTGCCATCTAAATTCCCGTTGAAGAGTAATGGTCGCTGAACTACGTATATAAATATGTTAATTTAAAATGTGCTGATAAAATCTGATTGAAAAGTGATTTTCGGTATCTCTCTGTTTCTCAATAACTGCTTGGTGATTTGAAATGAAGATTAAGTCAAATAAATATAGCCTGTATTCCAGATGTTTTTTTTTCTTGACAATCCTTTCCAAGCTACTTTCCTACTATACTATACATTATTTTTTTTTATTATTTTAGCATTTATTTTTATTCTTATTGGAAAAATGATACAGAAAGTCTCTCTCTCTCTCTCTCTCTCTATATATATATATATATATATATATATATATATATATATATATATGCATATATATATATATATATATATATATATATATATATATATATATATATATATATATTACGGTTAAAAGATTATGCATCGTTAATCTTTCTGAAAGTGCCAGGATTATCCATGGATATACTCGATTTTGTAGAGTTTTAAGAACTTGACCTCTGTTCTGAAATAGAAACTATGAAACTACGTGTCCAATCATAGGAGGCTGATATCTATACTTCTTGCTCTGATGTTTCCTAAGTCTCTATATATATTATTTTTTCTTTCTATATTACTTATGTTTTTTTATAGTTTTATTTTTATTTTTTATTTTTTATTTTGTTCAGTCATCCACCAAAGCAATATTGGCAGGCTGAAATCCATTGCTTACAACGCAAACTGCCAGCCAACAATCTTTCGTAAAAAAAGACAACCGGGCACTATCGACTGACTGATCGGCAAGCGTGTGCTTCACTTCCTTCAAGACGAGAGTAAACGAAAGCGAGGCTTGCCGTTGGGTAATACATCGTTGAATAGAAACACGCACATATAATAAGATCGTTTCTGACGATGCTACGCTCCTGAATCTCATTAAAGTGAGAGGCAGATCGAAAAACCATAAAAACTACTATTGTATAATTTGTCTGAAATAGCTTATTACATGCCTCCCCACAAAGGAAGAGAATGCCACAATTTCTGTTCTGTTCTGTTCCGCCTGCCTGCTTCCCACCTGACTACAACTTGGATGTCTTCAAGTCCAACGTTAACAAATTCTTAATGAACCGCCCCCTTAAGTAAACACTTCATCAAATCTCCACACTAACGTAATGTACTTGAAATAACCCTTATCCCTGAGTGGCTTCCGGGCCTTGATAAGTGGTGACCACTGTGTAAAAAAAAAAAAATTTCGCTTGTTTATCTGAACAACATCCAATTTTTTATTGGTCTTATTTTTTTTTCGTTCTTAACAAAGAAACGTAAGGAGCGATTTGGGTGGGGGGGTCGTGTCTACCAGTGCACTGTAACGAGTTGATTAGTAATATGTCTGTTAACAATACATGCTACCTTCTGTAGGTTAGCATAATCAAGAGAGCAGGAAAGCAAGAAAAAGGGGAAGGCATTCAAAATTCTAGCAGTCTGAGAAAAGACACCATTGGAGTTGATTCTTTCTGGCACTTATTGAATGGGTGGTGTTTTGCTGCTTGTCGTATTAGTCGGAAATATGTACGTCGGAAAGGCAGAGGGGTGCAACATTTCGGCGATGAAAGAGAGGTTTGAGCTTGGCCGGTAGTGCTTTTCTAAAAAGAAAGAAGAAAACTCTAAATTTGGACAGGCATAAAAAATGACCTCGGTCTTGAAGGATCACTCCTTCACTAATGTACAACAACAAAGATAAAGTATAGTATCAGAACAGATATTACACTTTGTTTCACGTCTAAAGACTAAGTGTATATCCAAGAGTCATCTTCTAAATTTGATCTCCTGTGCTGTTATGATAACTTTAAAAAATAACTAAACAATACTATCTCCAAATAGCTTCACCATATGATTGATAACAGATTTTCAGCCTTGATGGGACTTGCTCCGTTGTACCAAAGCATATGTGGGCTATCAGTTTATACTAAAGCAGTTGTTAAAATGATGTTCGGTTTCGTATGTTTTAAAGGGATATTTCGCTGCTCTCCCATATAGAAGTTCTGCTATTATAAAAGGCTCACACATGTTTATATTGATCCGGCTTTAAGTTTTTTCACTTATAATTTATAACATGTAGAGATTTACTATTGCCCAGTCATACTTTGATAACCTCGATGTTTTAGAAGGTGATATAAAAAGACTTTAAAGGAAAAGCTGTAAAATTATATCAAACAATTTATTTTGGTTTACCTAAGTCATTTTAGAAATTAAATGAGTATTTTAACATCATTGTTTATTTCTCATCATTTTAATAAAAACTATCATTATTTCTCCAAGAGAAAAAGATTATGTCCAACTGAGAACTAACTATCAAAGGTCAGTTTCACATCCTTTTCTAATATATATATATATATATATATATATATATATATATATATATTACTCCTCGCGCGAAAGAGCAGGGCACAAAATGTTCTAAATAATAATAATAGAATAACAATAATACAGACTTTCGCTGGCGAGGACTACTATTGACCGTACCCAGTTATAAAGTCCTTTTGAAATTTTCATCTCAATTTTTCTCGTTATGTACTGAATATTTATGAATGAAACCTATATGAAATATGTTCCTTATTAAATTTTTAAAGATTTTCTATTCTGAAAGTAGTTAAAAAAGTTTAATCTAAAAAAGTTATTTTTAAGTTTTTTTATTTAAAAAAATTCAGATTTTCTCACAATTCAGACCTGTATTACAAAGAGGGAGTTGCAAAAAATGAGTTGTGGTGTAAGGAGAAATACAAGCTGAAACAAAGAGAATATTCAGACCTGTAATAATACAAAGAGTGGGTTGCAAAAATGAGTTGTGGTGTGAGGAGAAATACAAACTGAAATAGAGAGAAGGATAGTTTTAAAATATAATCTTAAAAGGATAAGATACAAGTTAGAAAAACATTTCATCCAAGCCATGAAAATTGTTAAACAAAATAAAGGTACAAGATTCAATTTGAAAGTTATTTATCTTCAAACTGCACTTTTATAAATTTTACAAAGTAAGGTATAAAAATATAGTTTAAATTGAATCAAAAAATTACCTTTGATTTATTGTATGTAATTTACATTTTGTTGCAATTTAAAAACATTTTTTTCATCTAGCAATTAATAATATAGATATAAAATGTTCAATTATTCTTTTAAAAAGTGCAACAGAATGTACATTACATAAAATAAATGTTATAACAAAGATGCTATTCATCAATATGTTTAAGAGATGTAATGTAAAGTACACATTTATAGGAACTAACGAAAATTGTATCACCTAATGCTAATCAATGGCATTATATCTATACTCCAATAATTTTTTTTGTATACTGATATTCAAATTAAAAACGCTTTAAGTATGCTTTACATTGTATAGCATCGACATATTTTCTGTTTGCTTTCAATTAAACATGTATTTTTATGCTATATTGTCGTGATATATATTTGGCATCAAGACTGCGTATGTTATATCGTCGTAGGGAAGTTATGAATATTTAAATACGTCTATTTATGAAATGTTTATACGCGTGATCGTCCATTCATAGGTGTCTGTGGAATCGTTATACGTATAGATGTTGAGATATAAAAACATCAAATAGGGTCATATCTTTTTCCAACGGTTTCCATGTTGGCCGGTTAAGCTGTTTGGATCGTTGGACTGAAATAAAAACTTTCAATTTGGGGGGGGAGTGAGACTAACAAGAAACATTGATAATTTATACATACAGGTCTTTATTCTGTAATCGTCCCATCTTCTAAAAGTTCTAAATCACATCTCTAAGTCTGTTGCCCCGATCTGCTTCCTCGATGATTTCGGAAAACTTGTCTTCTCTCGTTGGCTTCAAGAACTAGACTGAACTAAAACTTTAACTAAACATCCTCTCAAGATACACGTCAACGCAAAGTCACTTCTACGAGAGACTGCTCAAGGTTAAGCTATTTTTAAATCGTCTTTATTCCACAACCTATTTATGTTATTTATGTAAACATTGACTCTTTGTATAGTTTGTTCCAATATACATATTCATTTCATAAACAATTTTTTAATGTCAACAAATTAGTCTATCCTAACTGGTTATCATGCATTGTTTGAGATTGATTTATGTAATACTCATTCAAGGTTATATATATACAGTAGAACCCCGGCATACGGTGTTTTAATGTTAGGATGTAGAATGCGATGTTTTTTCCGGTCCCTGGTTAAAGTAATTTGTCCCGCTTTACGGTGTTATTGATAATGTTATTTCATTATATACATGTATATTTTATACTGTACTGTATTTTGTTACTAATCTTTAATGACGTATCTCGGGGTTTTACTGTATTGTATTCGTACTATTGAGATTTATGTCTTAGTTGAAGAGAATTAGATTCGCCGCGTTTTGCATTCGAACTCTTCACTATGCAGCTATGTGTGCGTGTGTATGCTGTGTATGTGTATGTGTGCGTGTGCGCGCGAGCGTGTGTGTGTATGTGTGTGTGTGCGTGTGTGTGTGTTTGTGTGTGTGTGTGTGCATACGTGTGTGAGGGGATTAAGACATCTTTACAGTTCATATATATTCGAACTGGATTCAGCATTAAACGTAAGGTTATACACGTCGATTAAACTAGGTCTTATATGCATCCATACGTCGTTCTGTGCATTCATTCAGATTTTTTTTAGATCTTTTATGGGTTGGAAGATGTTCTGATCTACTTCTTTACTTTTCGTTTTTTTTTTTTTTTCAATTTCAATTTAGTTCTGAATGAAGCCTTTGATATGCTTTCCGATTCCAGTTTCCCTACGTCGCCTTTTGCAACCAAAATAAATAAACATAAATAACCCACTTAAAAAAGGTAAGCAACGAAATAAATAATAAAAAAGATCGAGCGCACGAATCTATTTGGCGCCATACGGCTTTCTATCTGATCGTCTTGACGTTTGAAAAGCGTGGAAATTCTCCAACGGAATTTTAAAAAAAATAATGTCGTTTCTGATCCTTAAATTGCAGAAATATGTCTCCGTTACTCGATACGTTTATTCCTGCCCATGTGTATCCTGCATTTACGTTACGTAACAAGATAAATATGATATTATTATGATAGTGGGCGCTTCGACAAACAGTTAGTGATTACTGGCATCCAAAGTTCAAAAGTCGGAGTCTGTATACAATTATAATGATGAATTTTAATGAAAGCAAGACAAGCTAAACTGTTGATATTATTATTATTATTATTATTATTATTATTATTATTATTATTATTATTATTATTATTATTATTAATAATAATAATAATAATAATAATAATAATAATAATAATAATAATAATATGGCAAGGATATTTTATGCTATGGATGCCTTTTCCAAAATTACACCCATGAAGCATTAGAAAGTTTATCATGGAAAAAGAAAAGAAGTTGTTGGGCGTGTAAAAAAAACATTAGCAAGTAAAGTAGGGGAAGTTATTCACCAGGTCACACAGAAGAGATGGGTCACTTTTCTGAGTGGGACTGAACGCGTGAGTAATTTCCGTTTATCAGTCACTCTATGACAAAAACCAGACTTTTAGGATTTCCAATCCAAATTCAAGAACTTAGAAGTCAGATTTAGTTTAGTCATTATTTTTGTTTAATTTGGGACAGTTGACGGCAGGTTGTGGCTTGGAGCAGATCTGGAGAGTTTTAGCACATGAAGAGATTACAGTTCTTACCTCAACAAACAACCAAAACATGGGCGTTATCGTTTGGCGGGTAGTTTTCCGCGATGGAATCACAAACACACCCAGATTACAACTGAGCTACACTCAATATTTCTGCTTCCTCTTATGAGCTTTCGTTTGTGTTGCTTTCTATAGTGTGTGCCAGTGCTCGCGCCTTCGACAGTTTCAAAAATGAAATACGGCTATATGGCCAGAACTGAACGTCAAAAAGATGGTGCGACTAGATACAACGATGTGTCGGTGATTGTCAGGAGTTGCAATGTTTCACAGTTAGATTACAAGAAAGCTTCCGACAGAATCTGTCAACCATGGATAATCGAGTGCTTAATGATGTACAAGATTCTAAACAAGATTATCAATTTTATTAAGAAAAAAATGAGAACAAGGAGACTGGGGCTGGCAGGCGAATGACAATACCTCACTTGTATAAGGATAGAAGCTTTTTCGAAGGAGATTCGGTATCACTGCTACTGTTTATCATGCCATGATACAAATAAACAACCTACTCGGGAATCGTGATGCCTTATAAAAGTTTACTGCCACATTCTGGACCGCAATTGTATGATCAATATACATCTAACGATCGGGAAATCCGTGAAAATGCAGTAGAGTGTTATGTTAAATCATATCTATAAAGTTCTTCGTGTTATCGAACGCAAGAAATTTGAAAGCCTACTAGACACTGTCCTCGAGTATATAAGCTCTCTCTGTAAAGGAGATTTTTATTTGTTTGTTTTTTTTATAAGGGTCATGACATAAACATACATCTTACAACTAAATCCTCATGAATTATTCGAAATAACATAAGCTCAACTAAGAATCCCTCGGTAAAACTATACTACACTTACTTATGTGTGAATGATGCAGATTCATAGAGTAATGTCGCATCTAATAGCAACGCCAAGCTAAGTATTCCACTAAACAAGAAGAATTATTGTCATAGTATCCAGTAAGATCAAAAAACTACGAGAAAGATATACTGTAACATGGCTGCTCAATCGGAGAGAAGAAAATAATATTTTTTTACATCCTTACTAAAAACGAATGCGAGGTAAAACGAACTATAATGAAACACTAGGATATCTGTATATCTCATAAGGAGACAAGTATTAACCTTCAAGGAAAACAACTCTGTTATTTCTGAGAAATTATACTGAAATACAATTGCAAAAAAAAATAGATAAACAATATACTAGCTAATTGTATATACATACAACAGTAAATTATAAAAAAACTACCTTTTAATTAGAGAAAACATACAAAAGTTAATTATTTCATAGTATTTAAAAATGAACGAGGAAAATATTTTTAGATTTAACATTTACACTTGAAAAGAAAATTTAAATCAAGAAAATGGCAAGCGATAACTCATATTGTATGTTAGTGATATAAAGATTAAAATATTTTTCCGATTCGGATACAATGACTGATTACATAATGAATCGGCATTTCTGATGCAATTACCAAAAAGCAAAAAAGAGTTGACTTAAGGAGTAAGCTATAAAATTATCATATTTCATAATTGAGCATTAATATACAGTGAAACTAGTAGCAATTAACAAGCGAATTGGATTATCTCCCTTCATAATTGTCTTTAGAAACGATATGAAAACATGTTCAAGTAGAATGACAATGATTTAAAACATTAAATAATAATAAATAGTTTAGAATACCTCACTCGAAACGTTATACAAGGATTTATATATAATACAGCCTTTTTATTTATTCTCATGTTCAATTCATCTTTAAACCTAAAATAGTCTTAAATCTAAGTTCTATAATAACGATAACATGTAAACATTACTAGCCACCAGTACGAAACTAAATTTAACCGTAACGTTATTGCAAGGTTGGTACGGCCATACCATAAATATAGAAATATAAATTTAAAAATTTATTTTTATAAAAAAAAATTAATTATAGAGAAATAAAAAAACAGCGAGATCTAATTTAAAAACTCAACGAATGGGATATATGAAAAAAATAAATGGCTTAGGATTTTCTGCGAAAACTTCTCATGACTCTGTTCTTAAATAAGAATACGAAAATTAGGCGATATAATAATATTTAAATGGGCTTTTCCATATCTATAACAAAGGTAAATGTTTCTCACATGCTTTTCCCGTTAAGGGAATTTTTTTTCTTTCTCTTAAAAAATGCTTTATTGTCAAAAGCGTGTTTATTCATAAAGTCTGAAGAAATGCTGGTTTTGGAAATATTTCAAACGATATAATGTTTGAAATTGTTCGACTGGATATGAAATACACTTTTTGTTGCCATCAACACCCTTTTGGAAGCCTTGATTTTGCTTTCACTGTATATATATATATATATATATATATATATATATATATATATATATATACAAACACACACACACACACGCACATATATATATATATATATATATATATATATCATGATTAAGTGTAAACCAATAACTAGGATGATTAAACAAAATAAAAAATGAAAAAATCTAGCTAACTGGGTTTCGTTCCTAGCTTAACAGAACTAAATCGAGGAAAATTGCGATAAATATATCTATCTATATATATATATATTAAGTTATAAAAAATATATATATCAATTAAGCTACACTAATCTTTCGCGTTTAGGATTCATCAGGCTAATGCATACGCTAGATGAATCCTAGCGTTAATGAAACGCGGAATATTCGGTGTAGTTTAATTGCCATATATATTTAATAACTTACTACCTAGCGCTACCTGCGTATTAAGCACTGTTGAAGTAAATACTTTAAGTTTACGCATAAGTTTATACTTTCCTATATTGATTTATGTGATTAAATTAAATAATGATATATATGTAGGGTGACGCCAAAAAAACAAAAGCTAAATGGAGAACATCTATAACATATGCTGTAGAACGGAGAAAAAAAGGCCAAAGGCCCTAGCGTTTTGATGTGATGTTTTGAACATAATAAACTAGTTATGACCAAAGTTTTATTTAATTCAGACAAAACACTAAGAAACGGGGCCTAATCAGCGTTGGGGCCCATTTTTTGGGGTCACCCTATATATATATATATATATATATATATATATATATATATATATATATAGATATAGATATACATATAGATATGGATAGATATAGATTATTCCCGGGTAGAAATTGCCAGGGAGATGGAATGTTCACGGAAGGGAGTTCAAACAACAATTAAAAGGTACAATTAAGCCAAATTTAAAAAAAAACAGAAAAGGACAAAACACTACAAAGTCAACAACCGCCAACAAAAAGAGATATTTGAAAATAGCATCCCTTGCAAATAGCAGGGAACGTTCTTCAGGGCTTGCTTCTGACCTTACGGAGGGTGCAAACAAGAAATAGCAGCTTAAACAGCAAAAGAAGATCAGTAAAAGCAGAATTAAAAAGATGCAAAATAAGGAAGAAACCATAAAACGACTGGAATTTGAAAAAACATGGAAATTCGACACTTGATGATCAAGCCAAAATTGTTTAGTCTGACGAAAGTAACTTTGAGGTAAATTAACAGCTTCTGCTTCCTGAACGTTGAATAGAACAATAGAAAATTTTATGTGAGTACACATCCATAACATCTATTCAAAAATGGTAGCAAATTCTCAATTTTTCATCAGATCTTCGACATCCCCTTTAACAGTTTCTGTTCGCCGTAGGGAAGGAGAGGCATTCCATCCTGATTGTATTGTTCCACCTGTCAAATTTGGAGGTGAAAGCGTAATATTTTCGGAAAACATGGCTTCTTCAAGCCCTAGACTGTTGTCCACATGTGACGGTAGAATAAACTCAACAATTTAAACTAACATGCTGGACCAGGTTTACCAAACCTCTCTGGCTAAAATATGTAATAACAATTCCAAGTGAAGTAATCTTGTAACAAGACAGTGTCCCATGTCATATGTCAAAAGTTTAAATACGTTGGTTTGAGGAAAAATGAATTACAGTGATAAAGAGGCTCACCTCAGTCCCCAGACCTATCCCTATTAAATATTTGTAGTTCCATCTTGGGAAGAAAGTGAGGATGCACAAATGTTCATCAAAAATGAATTAGACACGAAACTTGATGAAGAGTGGCAGAAAGTAGATCTCATCACCTGCAACAATTTAGTCAATAATATGCAAAAACGAAGAAAAGCTGTTATAAAGGTAAAAGAAGGAAATGCCAAATATAGATTGTTGTTAAAATAGATGTATTAATGTTTACTCGACTATTTTAACCTTTAAATATGTAAGTTTGAATCATAATTTCGATTGTTCATTGGTGCTCTATAATTTTGACTAAGGCTATATATATATATATATATATATATATATATATATATATATATATATATATATATATAGATATATATAGATATATAATAAAAAATACAATTAAATTTACCAAAATGATCCAAGATGGTAAAACTAAAGTAATTATAAATATTAAAGAATTAATATTTATAAAGTAATCTCAGCCAGATGTAAAGGCTCGATAAAACCAAAGAGGAGATAGAGCTTATAATAAGAGCAAATAGTTAATAAAACATGTGAAAAACACTTTGAAAAAGAGTTTAAAACATATTTAATCTAAAAAGGAAACACTTAATAAGTGGATAGTCCTTAATCTGTGGAGTTTCGAAGAAATACTTTCCTTCTCATCAGAGGGTAGGAATTAGTAAAATGGGGGATCAGATTTTGCATACAAAAGTATTTGATGAAACTGCAAGTAAGTCAAAGATCTTACTCGATAACAAAAAGTGCAGCGGAGGGAATATGGTGAGGAAAAGGGTTATTTCACGTGAATGGACAGTCTGGTGAAAGGTAAAGTATCGAATGGCCGTAAAATCCAAAAATGTAAATCCAAGAAAGTTAATTAAACTTCCATTCGCACAAGTAAAATCCAAGGAAATCGCGTAATTGGAAGATTGTCCAAAATAATCCAAAAGCCGAAATCCGTGAAATAATTCACAAATATGTACGAGGACAAAGGGGGAAAAAATTCCAATTATATTAATAAAAGAAAAGTAAGATATGCGTTTAACACGAGACAAAGTGTAATTAATAATTATATTATATAATAATTATATATATATATATTTACATATATATATATACATACATATATACACATACATATATACACATACATATATGCATACATGCAAATACATATATACATGCGTATATAAATACATACGCATATATACATATATATGCATGTATATACACACATATATACATATATATACATATATATATACAATATATATATATACATACAAACATTATATATATATATATATATATATATATATATATATATATATATATATATATCACTGTTAGGACGTGTAATCAAATTCGGAATCGGAATCATAAATTGGAAAAATTGTGCTCATTTTCCGATGACAAAAGCGATTCATTTTAATTACTTTTTTATTTGACTTTGTTTAAAGCAAAATGTTTGACTGCTGGTAGCAATAATAAAACAGTAAATATTTAAACTACAAGTAAAACTGTGTTTTATACATCAAACAAGTAAAACTGTACTTTATACATCAAACAAGTGCTTATACATTGGAGAAAATACATGAAGCTTTAACTTGCGCTTTTACGTTAATCAGATAAAATAACAACTTTGTACTTAAATATTTAGAGATTTATAAAGAATCAGAATCGGTACTTGTACAGGGGCCCGACAATATTTTTCGGACACTTTAGTATTCAACTTTGCGTGTACTATAGGGTAGCGAAAATCCTTCAATAGAATAGCATAAACATATAAAGACAATACCTGTCATAAAAATGGAAGAAAATATTTAATTTTCATCATTTTATGCAAAACACACGCAACATTATTTTTCCGACACCGTTGAAAAACTGTTAATAGTCTATAATATCAACTTTTTTCTCAATAAATTTTATCAATCTCTTTTCATAATGATCAAACATATACACAATAACATCTCTACGTTATTCTATTAGTTGTTTTTGGCACCTAGTATTCGGTGAGCGTCCTTCGGTATTTCAGGTTCATCATAGACAAATTGTGCAAGCATTTCCCAAACATTTTCCATTAAATTTAGATCTGGGCTTTTGCAGGCCATTCCAAAATAGTCATATTCAATTTAGCCATCAGTTCTTTCATGAGTTTTGACACATAGAAGCTGCAATTGTCTTCCTGTAGAACAAAATCATTCCCCATCTCTCTTCTTAACCTTAGTAGGGCTTTCTCATCCAACAACTGTTTGTAGCTTTCGCTGTTCTGTCGTCCGTTCAGCCACTCCAACCATATATTTCCATTAGCAAAGATCATACCCCAAACCATAACTCCTCCTCCCATGTCGTTTTTTCAGTACAACAGGCTCACCCCTTCTCAACCAAGTACACCATCAATCGGGCCCATCAAACTTGAAACGCTTCTGATCAGTAAATATACTCTTCTTAAAGGAAACATGCTTTGTTAACCACCTTTTAGCTCTCGCTAGTCGTGCGCCTTTGTGTTTCTTTGTTAGTGTAATTATTCTTAGCCATTGCATACTTCAAACCAATCATATGCGGCGTTCTCTCTACTGTTCGAGAGTTTACATCCAATCCACATTTCTCCTTCACTTTTCTTGCTGTAACTTTTTCTCCAGATGTCAAAAGCTGTGTCACAGTCCTCTTCATTCTACTTTCAGTCCTCTTGCTAATTGATCTTTTCCGTCCTTTCTTTTTTTCTGCTCCGATTTCGTCTTTAGCATGTATTCGACCGTTGATTTCCACAGCTTCAAATCCATGGTGATATTTTTTGTATGATGTGGCTTTCTTTCCGCTTCTTCCGTGCCAAACAAACGACTTCTTTTGAATGTATTTTACCTCATTACACTCAACTGTTTTGCAAGTAGAATAGAACAGAAAATTGTTTCTAATGATGACAAGCAGAAAATGTGCATACAGTAACATATACATTAACATAGTTTTTAATAAAATAGAATTTTTTGTCATGTCCGAAAAATAGTGTCGCGCAAGTTTTCGCAAACATCATTAAAAACTAAAATTATCAAAGCCAAACTAAAAAAAATCATTACACTAGTAGAGTGTTTTCACTCCTCAACTACGTACTTACAATCTCACAAGATTTTGGCACTTGTAACCACCTTGTAGTAGTTCTTTCAAAGTGTCCGAAAAATATTGTCGGCCCTTGTACTAGAATCGGGAAAATATTAAAATCGTTCCATTAGAAATATATACGCATGTTTATATATGTATTCATATATCTTTTAGGGTTAAAAACTTTAATAATAGCTATGTACAGACAGCACACATTAATCATGACGATGTATAAATAAAGCGAAATAGCTAACAGACCAGTTTATAACCTCTCTCAACATAGCTAAAACGGAGGTTAATAACGATTAAGAACAATATATCTAAGATCGAAATATGTCAGGGGACAACTGGGAGAAAACAGGGAAAAAATCACATAGAAAGTACTTTAAGCCCTAAAAGTATTTCTGTTTGTTTTTCTAAGAGAAGGTCTCATTCATTTCATACAGATAGTTTCTACCATTTTCAAATGAAAGAGAAAGTGTGTGCACATTTAAGTTCAAAGCTTAGACATAATTATTAGTAAGTGCTCTAACATGGCCGCACAATAGGTAATATGATAAAAAATCTGATGGTGCAGAATTTGCATATTAGATATATATATATATATATATATATATATATATATATTTATATATATTTTCTATATATATATATTCGATATATATATATATTCGATATGTATATATATATATTCGATATATATATATTCGATATACGAAATAAAATGGAGGTGGAAGGACCTGGATACTCAACGTTTCGCCCGATTTATGCGGGCTTCTTCAAGAGGGATGGTCATTGACGAGAGAGTCGGAGGATTGGGGCTATATATAATGATGGGGGAGAGCAGCGTGTTTTCCTTATGTAAATTAGATGTCATATGTACATGTATATACATTTTATGAGAGAAAAAACTAAATTAGAGTAAACTAGTGTAGTGGATTACGTCTAAAAGATAAAATTTCGTAGAGATTAAAAAAATATATATATATATTCGATATATATATATTCGATATATATATATGTATATAATCGATATATATATATATTCGATATATATATTCGATATATATATATTCGATTATATATATATTGGATATATATATATATATATATATATATATTCGATATATATATTCGATATATATATATATTCGATATATATATATATATTCGATATATATATATATATTCGATATATATATATACATATATTCGATATATATATTCGATATATATATTCAATATATATATATATATATATTCGATATATATATATATATTCGATATATATATATTCGATATATATATATATTCGATATATATATATTCGATATATATATCGTCGATATATATATATATATATCGTCGATATATATATATATATTCGATATATATATATTCTATATATATATATTCGATATATATATATATATTCGATATATATATATATTCGATATATATATATATTCGATATATATATATATTCGATACGTATGTATATTCGATATATATATATGTATATATATATATATATATATATATATATATATATATATATATATATATATATACAGTGGGGAAAATAAGTGTTGGACACATCCCATTATTCTTTATTTAACACATTTCTAATGCAGCGAATAACGCGAAAATTTAACAAGATATAGTTACTCATTTAACAATGACAAATTACTTTAGGAATTGGAACATTTTTATGCATAAACTAAAATTACATAATAAAAACGAGAATAGCCTGGAAAAAAAGTGTTGGACACATTGTTTTAAATTATATTTTATTATTATTTTTTATAAATAATGCTGGAATAAAGAAGGAAAGAAAAAGTCAAGGGAAGTAATTCACTTCCGGAAGGTACAAGCGGAATTTAAAGAGTTCTCTTTTATTTCAGCACAACCATACTCTACGTCGTTGGAAAGTATTGGAACACGTTAGTCATCAGTAAGCCATCACGCCTGAAGGTTCTCAGAATGAGTAAACGTAAAGAACTCTCTCAAGTCGTCCGTGATAAAAGTATTGCCGAACACAAGAATGGAATTGGTTATCGGCATATATCTGCTCAATTCAAAATCCCTGTAAGCACCATAGGAAACCTTGTTAGGAAATGGAAGGTGCATGACTACAGCCGTGAACCGTGCGCGCACCGGAGCTCCTCGTAAGATGTCAGATCGAGCAGTAAGGAAGATTGTACGAAAAGTTTAGCAGCAACCGAGAACAACACGAGGCGAACTTCAGAAAGATTTGGAAAAAGGAGGGATAGTAGTAACGAAACCAACGATTAGTAATGTACTCCGACGCAACGGTCTTAAATCGCGTACACCTCGAAAGACACCATTACTTAAAAAATATCATGTTAATGCTCGTCTGGAGTTTGCGAGAGACCAGGTATTGAAAACAGATGATTACTGGAAGAATGTGATCTGGTCCGATGAGACGAAAATTGAACTTTTCGACATTAACTCTGTACGTCGAGTATGGAGAAGAGATGGCACAGCGCACGATCCCAAGAACACCCTCCCCACTGTAAAGTTTGGTGGTGGAAATTTCATGCTCTGGGGATGCTTCTCTTCAAATGGTACTGGGTCACTTCATATTATAGATGGAAAGATGAATGCAGCAAAATATCGGGAAATTCTTGAAAATGATCTCTTGCCTGCTTCCAATGCGTTAGGTATGCGACAGGGATGGATCTTTCAACAAGATAATGATCCCAAACATACTGCTAAAATAACCTCCGATTGGTTCGTACAGAACAAAATAGATGTTCTTAAGTGGCCCAGTCAGTCCCCAGACTTAAATCCTATAGAAAATCTATGGAGAGAGCTCAAAATCATGGTCCACCAGCGAGATTCACGTAATATTCAGGATTTGAAGAAAGTATGTGTTGAAGAGTGGGCCAAAATCTCGCCTGAACGTTGTCACAAATTAGTTTCGTCGTATAGAAAACGCATCGAAGCTGTAATAGCCAATAAGGGGTTTTCAACTAAATATTAGATGAAATTGTGTTAGTGTGTCCAACACTTTTTTTCCAGGCTATTCTCGTTTTTATTATATAATTTTTGTTATGCATTAAAATGTTCCAATTTCTAAAGTTATTTGTAATTGTTAAATGAGTAACTATTTTTTGTTAAATTTTCACGTCACTCGCTGCATAAAAAATGTGTTAAATAAAGAATAATGGGATGTGTCCAACACTTATTTTCCCCACTGTATATATTAGTAGGCGCCCGGAATTGCCCGGTCGTAAAGTACGCTTTAAGATATATTGATTAATGCAGATATCGTATTTATTATACAAGCAGCACCTGTCAACGCGTTACTGTGGCTCAGTTTGTGTTAATGGTAACTCCCTTACCACAAAAAAGACAAAATTCATTTTTAAGAAGAAATTAGCGTGGCAAAAATTTTCTTTTTGTTATAGAAAATAATCAGTAAGTTGATTGATAAAGAAAATTGTTTATGTATTTATTTATTTGCGGGCTGTTATCTTTATCTCCTATAGTTGTTGTTTTACGACAATCTGGGAATACGTAAATAAAGGCTGAATGAAAAGCAAAGGAAATAATCGGAGTAAGATAAGAGAGAGCGAGAGAGTGAGAGTTAGAGAAGGGGAGTGGGTAAGAATATATAAAGGATGAAGGAGAAAAGAAGAGAGGAAGAAATATAAAAAGCGAGCAAGCAAGAGCGAGAGACAGAGAAAAAGAGAGAATAGATTTTTAAAAAACTGTTGTAGATAATGTTTATGCCGTTAAATGTTGTTTTTTTTTTTCGCCAGAGAAACATGTAAAACGCGAACAAGCGAGCGAGCGAGCAAAACAGAAAGATGTGAAATTAAAACTGTTGTAGGTAATATTGATCCCGTAAAATGTATTTTCAGCATAAGAAGAAATACAAAAAGCGAGTGAGAGAGAGTTCGGAAAATATATACAGAGAGGGAAGGAGAGAGAGAGATAGAGGGGTGAGAGATAGAAAAAATAAAATCTGGTGTAGATATTGTTGACGCCGTAAAATGTAAGAAAGTAACGCAGTAATTTACTCAGAGAGTAAAAGTAGGTAGCATTGCGACGCCATATTTGAATCGTACATTAGCTTTCGATTAGCATACAAATACCGGTAATCCTTAATCTAAGAATTAGCAGAGCTCAGCCAATCAGAATGAGCGGAATTTTTTGTTGTTCCTTCATAATGTATGTATCGGAAAAGGGAAAGATTATGTTATGTTTATGAGATTATAATCCAGTTACGAAGGGTGCATTTTCCTCCCGGTGATGCCTGGGGCCGGTAGGACGGCATAATATTTACAGGGAAATTAGGAACTATTTCCTCTAAAGATGGTGCAATTATGATGGTGATGTTTGAGGATGAAATGTAGGATTATATGATAAATACTTAATGTGTCTAAAATGTCGTTCTAAAGTAACATAAGATAGTGGTTTATAGTCTGGACATTAGATATTTTTATGTGGTATCTTTTGTTACAGACCTAAGGTATATAGGTCTAGAAGGGAATTTATGCAATATGGAGCTTATATTAGACCCAATATATAGTAATTATTTATCAAGTAAACATACTGGATAAAGGTGAGTGCACATTGAATACTTAATTATTGAACACGCGAAAATCTATGCGTCTAGCATGCTTGTAATTGGAACGTTGATAAATACTTACGAGAAATATTATTGTAAAGCAGCTACATAAAGAACCCAGAAACATAATTGAACGCAAACGATGACTAAGTACTCTAACTACAGGGTTTTGGGAACGGAATACTCCACTAATATAGACAAATATATGCTATTATGTACCCGTCTTCGTGTATATGGTGTAGACAGCTTATCTCTATAACGAAACATATAAACTTATGAATTATATTCATATTATAGTATTCTGGCTGAAGAAAATATAAACGACCAAACCGAAAGAATGACAGCCATCAAAATTAAGTTTATATATCGATATGAAAACCTTTGCCGTTGTAATAACTTCAGATCTAGCATTAGAATGGGAAATATAACCCCCCTCGTATACCACCTTTACTTAAATCTTATAAATTAGCTTGCATATCTGTTCGCTAGCTGTTTATTGTACTATATAGACATAGATCTTACGAGAAGTGTGCAATAAGTAATGCCACTGACCCACTTTCCGTTGTCTGATCTAGCTGAAATTTTGCATGTGCAATGATTTATATCTCTACGGGTTATGTGGCAAATTACAGCTCTGAACTAAGTGTGGTTTCTGTTTTACAGGTGTTTGAACTAAGTTAGGTGTGAAATGGAGCCTGTTGAATGTCGAGCAGTGATCCGGTTTTTGTATTTAAAAGGACGCACACCACACGAGACTTTGATGAAATGAAATAAATTTATGGTGATAATGCCCCATCATATGACCTTGTAAAACGCTGGCATCGTGAATTCAAACATTGCAGGAAGTCTATGGAAACAGCTCCGAAACATGGTCGCCCACCCTTCTGCCATTGATGAGGCATCTGTCCGTCAAGTTGAGGCTGCCATTTTGGAAGATTGGCGCATTACTATTCGAAACATAGCCCAAGATGTCAAGATTAGTACAGGGTCTGTGGAAACTATCATTCATGACCATTTGCATATGCATAAGGTGTCTGACAGATAGATTCCCAGGTTGCTCACACCATTCCAGAAGCGAGAATGCGTCGAGTGCTCGAGGATGAATTTGGAGATGTGCCAAAAAGATGAGTAAAAGTTTCTCAATAGACTGATTACACAGGATGAAACCTGGGTCCATCACTATGATCCAGAGACCAAAGTCCAGTCAATGAAGTGGTAGCACTTGGACTCACCACCTCCAAAGAATGCAAGGGTGCAGCCCTCCGCTGGCAAGGTAATGCTCACAGTCTTCTGGGACACAGGACGAAGTAGTGATGACAGATTTCCTGGCAAAGGATACCACAATTACAGGAGCCTATTATGCTTCATGTTTGGGGAAATTAAGGGATGCTATCAAAATCAAGAGGCGGGGCAAGTTTAGCAAAGGTACCCTCCTCATGCAGGACAACGCTCCGGCCCACAACTCGCATGTCGCCAGATCAGAAGTACGAGGATGTGGTTATGAAATTCCAACCCCCATCCTCCCTACTCTCCTGAACTTGCAGACTTTGATTTTCACCTCTTCCCAGCCATGAAGTTGTTTTGGAAAGGAAAGCGTTTCCCAGATAATGCAGCCTTGATTTCTGAAGTCACGTCGTGGTTGGAAGACCAACCTGGGGTGTTCTACAAAGATGGTCTCCAGAGCTGCATCAAACGTTGGGAGAAGTGCATAACTCTGTGTGGTTTCCATGTAGAGAAAGACTAATAACTGTGCCAAGTTTTGTTGCTCTACTGCTATGGGAAGTGGGTCAGGGGGATTACTTATTGCACGTCCCTCGTATAAATAAATAAATGAATAAATAATTTGAAAACAAGAAATAAAGAAGTGGATAAAAAAGCGAAGAATAAAATAAATGAATTAATAAATAAATTAATCTTATCAATGAAATAGATGCATAATGAAGTTGCCACCAGACAATAAAAAGAAACAACCATAAAAAATCTAAGATAGGGAAATAACGGCAATGAAAGTATAATATTACTTCATTAATTTTTACTAAGGCCAATAAACAACTGCCATGTTTAAATAATACAATTACCTCCCCGCTGCTACAGCTTGGCCACATGGGATCATGCTACCCTTCCTCTTTCATCCTCATCCATACTATCTTCCTTCATCACACATTCCCCCAAAGTAGGGGTTACTGCTCACATTCACAAAGTATACATCCCTGCTTCCTAAGCGACAACCGCACCTGAATATCTTATAGAAAACAAATATAATATTGACTCATTTCATTATCGCTCCTTTTTAGGTCTGATAAAGTTGTCACTTTGAATTGGTATTCCACTGCAACATGTATGCGAATATGTAACCAATATTTGCTGTATAATATACTAACTAACTAACTAACTAACTAAATATATATATATATATATATATATATATATATATATATATATATATATATATATATATATACAGCATAATCGCGTTGACACACCGGTTCTCGTCAGATCACTAAGTTAAGCAACGTTGAGCCTGGTTAGTATCAGATGGGTAACTATATGGAAATTCTGGGCGGTGCATGTGGTCTCCGCTTATCTCGGCATTTGTTTCCGGTCGTCCTGAACATACACTTGCCACTGGCATTTGTACAATGTCGACTCAAGAGAGGTGTTGTTGATTTTTGTGGCACCACCTGCCACAAAAAATTCAGGTGCAAACATCCCTTTGTGGATATCCATAGTCTGTCTAAGACTGAAGGAACCTGCATATACGTATATATATATATATATATATATATATATATATATATATATATATATATATATAACTTTATTCGATTGGCAAAATTTTAGAATAATTATAAAAAAGTGAACCATATCGTAAATTCAATCAACTAAAAAATGGAAACCGGGGTGAGGAAAAGAAAAATATATATATATATATATAATCACAACGATGTGATGTATCGCCAGTTCGACGGTATATCGATGGGATCACCCCTTGGCCCAACTTTGGCCAATATTTTTGTGGGTTTTTTAGAACAGACGTTGTTTGACAAGTGCCCTAGACCAGCATTTTACATGCGTTATGTTGACGACACTTTTTCTTGTTTCGCAACGCATGATGAAGCTATGTCCTTTTTCCACTTATTAAATAATTTACACCCTTCTCTCAAATTTACGATGGAGGTGGAAAAAGATAACTCCCTTCTTTTCCTTGATGTGTTGGTTTCTAAACGTGGGCTTTCCTTTATGACATCTATTTATAGAAAACCCACTTTCACTGGTCTTTATCTTAGTTGGGATTCTTTTGCACCCACAACCAGGAAACTAAATCTTATTAGAAACTTAACCCATCGGGCACTTGCTATTTGTTCCCCACCTTTTATTGATGTGGAAATTGAAAACATTAAAAGGAGTTTTATTACTAATGGATATCCACCTCCATTAGTTAACTTAGTTATTAATAAAAAAATTCAATCCTTTTCTGAGCTACCAAAATACGGTCCATGTAGATTTCCGGTATACCTTAGGTTACCCTGGATTGGACTTGAAGGCCAACTTATTTGCGATAAGATTTCCTCTCTGGTGTCTTCTAATTTTGGTGCTCTATCGCTCCGTATTGCCTTTTCCACAAAAACCGCCTTTCCCTCATTTCGTAAGGATGTCTTGCCTATCTCCCAAACTAGTAATATTATTTATAAATTTCAATGTCGGTGTGGTGCCGTCTATATAGGCAAGACGACCCAGCGTCTTCAGGTCAGAATCGCCCAACATGTTCCCCGTTTCATCCGGGATCATCAACCTACTACCAGAAAATCTCAACTGATAGAATCGTCCATCGGCCAACACTTGGTCGATAAAAAGGAATGCGGTCTTGTTTTCTCTCCGGAGTGTTTTTCTGTTTTGCACCGAGGACGCACAAAGTTCCACCTGTCTGTCCTCGAAGCACTTGCCATCATTGCTAACCCCCCTACTTTGTGCAAGCAGAGAAACCTCCGGCTTCAGTTAGAATTATTTGGGTAGTCAGGTTTTTTTTTTTTTTTTTCTTCTTAACCTCTCCGCTCGTATTCCATATCACTACCAAATATTCTAAAAAAAAAAAAAAATAATAATAATTTTCAGACTTATGACCCTTGAAAATGTTTGTCTGAACGAAAAGCGCTTTGGGTATATTTTAACGATCTTTTTTTAATCGACTTATTTATTTTATTTAATTGTACATATAACTTGCCCCATTATATATATATATTTTTTTTCTTTTCCTCACTCCGGTTTCCATTTTTTAGTTGATTGAATTTACGATATGGTTCACTTTTTATAATATATATATATATATATATATATATATATGTGTGTGTGTGTGTGTGTGTGTGTGTGTGTGTGTTAAAACTATATATTTATAGATATCTAGATAGATAGATAGATAGATAGATAGAGGGAGAGAGAGATAGATTAGTGATGGGACGATTCCGATATTGTTCCCGATTCTGATACAATTACAGATTCTATATAAAATATCCGATACAATCACCGATTCGGATTCTTTATGAATCTCTAAATATTTAACCATAAAATGATTATTCTTCTCGTTATCGTAAAAACACAAGTTACATATTAATATATTTTTTAAAACGTAAAACCACACCTGGGTCTGACCTACACATTCTAATGTCACTAGTAGTGTAAAATAAATAAATATTTATAATTGTATCACTATAATAAAAAGTGGAATATTTTGTTTTATTCATAATGACATTTTTTAAAAATGATAATTAAAGGACTCGTTTTTGGCATCGGAAAATACACAATGGGTTTCCGATTCCGATACCCCAAAAAGTTCCTATTTGACTGATTCTTGATTTCAATTAATCGTCCGAACACTACTATATACAAATATATATATATATATATATATATATATATATATATATATGTATGTATATATATATATTGTTATGATCTAGTCTCTCTCTCACTCTCCCTATCTATCTATATATATATATATATATATATATATATATATATATATGCGCGCGCGTGTGTGTGTGTGTGTGCATACACATACAGACAGGCACTCACATACGTAAGTATAATTTTTATGTAAATCCCATGTGCATTAATATTAACCTATTGCAACGCATAAAGATAACATAACTGATGCACGTCACTCTCACACAGAGACACACAAGTACACACATGCTTAAATGCATTCGCGTGATTGTCGCATGCTGAAGTAGTCGTGAAACACGTTTAGGTAAACTATATCTTACGTATGTATCTTACACTATATCGATTTTGTCAACTGTATCATATATGGAATCGAGCATATTTTAACATGAAACAACACGTAACGAATAGACATCGCAGGAGTTCTTTTGCATGATGCATTGCAAAGCTTTTAACATTATTTACAATGAAGACGAGTTCTGTGTAAAGTTATGGATTATATTATTACATCGTAGCGGGTAATCATAAACCACTTTTTTTTTCTTTGCATGCTCGATCTTCGAAAACATCCAATTGAAATTATGTGCAGAATTCGTGTCAATTACAGTTCAGCAACTCTGGATTGATGCGCCTCGCTCACAGATGGAATTTGGGTCGGTATCGAATGTCGGCGCGTCGAGTCGAGTGCGAGGTGAGACGATAACAACCGGAGAGAAAGATGGGAGGGAAGACGGGGGTAAGACAGGGGGAGGGGGGGAGAAAGGAAAGGGAGGTGTGAAAAAGAGGTTAGGGATTCACGTTTTTAATCAATGTGACCCCCTGGCCTATATGTAGTTATTATTATTTTTTTTTTCTTCTTCTTCATTCCTTTGTCACCGTGCGTCGCAGACACGGTTCCAGTGTCTACGGACGAATCAGACGCTTTTTATTTGATTGTATTTTGATCTGCGCTCGGGGAATTCGTTAGCTGCATCGAATTCAGCTTCCACTGATTCTGATAGAGATAGGTTAATGGCAGTAAATGGAGTGTGACACTAATAGACATGCAACGAACAGTTGGCTGGAAAGGTTGCGAATCCAATTCTAGCCGCTACACGGTTATACTGACGTACAATAAAATTGATGCAAGCTTTAAAATAGGTGATCAAACTTATTTTTTATTACTAGGCATGTGACAACAGAATATTCTTTTGGTTGTTTTGACTCCGAGACAGTTAGACACACTTAATCAACCGATAACCACATCCGTCTGTATAAAAACATATAAGGCATTAACGGATATATACTCGAGTGTCAAAACAATGAAAAGAATATGCTGTTGTCACAGCCATATTGATTACTGACTTCACAAACGATATCAATGTTTGCTGATAAATTCGCCGTGCTAATATATGTTCACTAGCAAGAAGATCCGACGTTGCCTGGGAATTAACGAAATATTTTTTATTGTCATCGAAATCGGTAAAATTGATCATTTTTTAATCAAATCGATTGATTGCTTGTCCTAGTTGAGGACACATCACATTGCACTCGGAGTAAGCTTCACATGTCTCTAGGCAGTGATTAGTTCACAATACATAGTAGTCTATATTGCACTGTAGAGAACCTACTGTTAATTTTATTATATTATTTTATATACAATGGCTTGAATTCAAGTTTAAAATGCAAACGTCAAGTATCCTGTTTCAATTGTTCTCTAATCAGAAACATTAATTTTAAACGCGCCCCTGTCTTATAAAAGAACCTACTGCTAATTTGATATGCCTGCCCTTTCTTCTTGGGCGGTGATAATGGCTTGAATTCTATAAAATGAAAAAGTAAAGTATCATGGTAAAATTGTTCTTTAAATAAAAACACTCCTTTTTAACGCGCCCCTGTCATATCAAAGAACTTACTGGTGGTTTTATATGTCAGTTTTTTCGATTGTTAGTCAATATAAATAAATAGAAGCATAGATGTAATATTTCGTAATAGTGAGTACCTTAGTAGTTGTGCTTTATTCTGTGACGTTCCAGTTCACGTGACGTTTAGTGAAGCGGCCTTCCGTTAGCGTTGACCGTGGCTATACAATCAGGATAAAGTTAGATATTAAGATAGGAAGCAAGCAGTTTAGACAATTACATTGCACTTTTAGTATTAAGTTGATGACTTACTATTGCAAGATTCATTTATATAAGTTCATACATCATGGAACAAATAGGAGTTTAGCAACTTATTTCACAATAAGTTTTAAGAGGGTTTCAATAATTCTGAGAGAAAAGCTGATGAATTTAGATAAATTTTATCCTTTCTGCAGAGTAATTATTCAGTAAGCAGTACTATTATATATTATCCATGATTTTATTTTTCAATTTTAAATTAAATTAATGTTGATAAAACCATAAATACAATGAGGGTCTCCGTTATTTTCGTAAAAAATTAATTTTTTTTTCTAAATTTTCACCCTTACAAATTCTCTTTTCTTCCGCCGGACTCTTTTTTAAGAAGAATCATTTAAGGATGTTCGCTGTCATTTTGAGATAAACATAACTACAATGAGGATCTCCGCTATTTTCGTTAAAATTGAAGATATTTTCAAATTTTCACCAGCTATGGACAAATATTGTACAGCATAATCGTGCTGACACACCGGTTCTCGTCAGATCACCGAAGTTAAGCAACGTTGAGCCTATTTAGTTCTAGATAAGTTATGATTTGGGAATTCTAGGCGCAGTATGTGATCTCCGCTTATCTCGGCATTTGTTTTCAGTCGTCCTGAACATACACTTCACTTGCCACAGGTATTTAACAATGTCGACTCTGGAGAGGTGTAGTTGGAGGTTGCGCACCTTATGCCACAAAAATCTCACGCGCAGGCACCCCTTCATGAGTAACTAATATCTGTCAAAGACTGAAGGAGCCTGTTATGGGGAAATAGCTCCACTACCGTGTAGATGCCTTCGGAAAGACAAAGGATGGGGGGGGGTAAACCATGAAAAAGTCCGGTTTGGAGTTCCAAAAGGCGGCTGATGAAGCAGTGCAACACCTTTCCAGCAACTTCTGCTGCTGCGATGGCTCCGACCGTATTGGTTGGTCTTTTAGTCCGACTTTGTCTGCAACGTCGAGAGGGGAACCCTGGTAACTGGGTAAACCCAGGCCTCCTTATCATCCGCCTAGGTCTGCATCTGGAGAATCAATTCCAGCTTCGAACTGTATAGTCATAGCAGATACTGCAGTGCACCAGACTAGATACAGAATGCTATTGTCTTTTAAGACCGAAAGTTGCCATCATATATACTATCTTATAGATTTAAAAGTGGAAATATTTGGTGGCCTATTTAAGGAGCGTTTGACCTAATTGATTAATGTAAAACCAGCGTCGTGTTTAACTGCTCTCGCGAGGGAGTAAGTGAGCAGAGATAATTAAGAAAATACGGAATTCCAAGGGCAAAAATGTGTCATGAAGTTCTGAGATCTACTGTTAATAGATACACCTCATTGTTCTGAAATTTTATTTATTTTTAAAGTATATTGAACAAAATAACCAGGAGACATGCATTGGTTTGAAGTCGCCAATACAAGATCATCTCATGAGATTGTATTCGTTTTCCTTCGTTTGTAATCAAGGATAACGGTACCCGCAGGGCGATAACTGGCCAAGCTCAGGATTTTTCATTCGACTGGTCCCTAGACGAGTAAACAGATCGTATCCAGCCTCTAGCTACGTACAGCCGTGGCTGTTATGAAAATCCACTTAACGGCTTCGTCTCGAATTCCTCCAGACAATATCGTTATTTTTAATCAACACTTTACAGCGGCTATAAATCCAATTCCCGATGTTAAATCTCGCGTTGTTTTATCACCGACCCGGTGATAAACCAACCACTAATTTGCTGTGCTCTGCCGCGGGCCCGAATAAAAGATGAAAGCAAATCTCATACACTTGCGTTTACCAGTGTTATTCATATTATGTTCGAGCTGAGATTTTATTCGTCCAAGGAATTGTCCCTTACCAGCGCACGAGCAAGCTAATCAGACTTCTGATTATTCTTTTGTGGTTTATGCAGGCAGACGATACTTGGCGTCTACTGCGTGGCCGGGAAAATGAAACAACTGGGATAAAAAAAAAATGTAAGTTGCCTCAATAGAGCTTAGTTTTATTTCTATAAGAATCACGAATGTATCATTTTGGCTTTGTTTTGTTTTTCTTCTATCTTTCCTCGTTTATTTAGGTTTCAGTCATCTGCTGGCGTTTTTATAACGATGCAGCTTATTGCCATCGCGCCAATCTTTTATTGCTAATGCTTTCCCCTTTTTAATATAATCCACACCCTCAAACCTGATATCATTGAAAGCAGTTTCTTCGATATTCTGTCCGCTGTTGATTTCGTGTACGACATAACAACTTTGATTACTGGCTAGATTGGTCGGATGTGAATTTTGATACAGACACACGCGTGCGCCCACACACACATGCGTATATATATATATATATATATATATATATATATATGTGTGTGTGTGTGTGTGTGTGTGTATGTGTGTGTGTGTGTGTGTGTGTGTGTGTGTTATTTATTCACTTTTTATTTTTTTTATCTTTAATATATATATACATATATATATATATGCATATATGTATACAACTTTATATGTTACATGCTTCCCCGTAGTGATTCGTCCACAATGCATAGTAGTCTATATTGTACGCTAGAGAACCTACTGTTCATTTTATAAAATTATTTTATATATAACGGCTTGAATTCAAGTTTAAAATGCAAACGTCAAGTATCATGTTTCAGTTGTGTTATAAATAGAAACACTCATTTCGAACGCGCCTCTGTCATATAAAAGAACCTACTGTTGATTTGATATGCCAGGCCTTTTGTTGTTGACACGCAGGCACAGCTAAGATAATATAGTAAAAGTTAATAGAAAAATATTTACTGATAAATATAGATTTATGTAGTAATGGTTTTGATAGTCCTTTATGCTATGTATTTTTTATCCTAACGCTTATCATCAGTAGAGGAGAGGTGTGTACTATGTTACAAATACACACACACACACACACACACACACACACACACACACACACACACACATATATATATATATATATGGAATTTTTACCTGATTTTTTTTTATAATTACAATGGCCGCTGCTAGCGAGAAAACTAACGTGGCCGGCTGTTCCGAAAACACAACTTCATTTGCAAATTTTATCAGAAGAAGCGGAGAGCACTTGAAAACTGGGGAGACTTGAAATCACTCAGCTTCCAGAGAACACCAAGAATATATATAATAAAATGATTTTCCCTATATATAAATTTAAGTTTTACGATATTTATTTTGTTGTTTATAAAATTGTTATGTGAAACTACAGAACTGTTGCAAAACACTCGCCAGCCCGGTAACATAAGTGCATATGTACAATAAAGTCATTTTTAATATTGTATTCAGCTAAATCCATAACAAGAGGCAATTAAATGAATGGTTTGTTTTATTGTCGCTACACCGTAATCACGGGATTAAAATTTTAGCAAACCAAAAATTGGGAGACACAAATGTCAGGAGAACCCGAAATAGTGATTCGAACAGGTACGTTCAAAGGATAACGAAATAATAATCCGTTATTTTCTGGGAAATGCGTGCCTAAATAAAGAAAAGTTCTGCAGCAGTAGCAACAAAACAACAACAACAACAGCAACAATAATAATAATAATAATAATAATAATAATAATAATAATAATAATAATACTTCTGATTGTTATATTGTTATATCATAAAAAGTGGCCGTGTGTGTGATCGTCTAAATGTTCTGTCTATTTGTGATATGTTCATATGTAATTGTTCATATGCTTGTGTGTATGTGTGTGTGTGTTCTTGGAGGGGACACTGGACCTGTTTTTGACGAATATTCATTCACTCCAAGACGATGAATTGGTTTTATATAGATTTTATTCACCTTCCAGATCGATCGCAGAAGAATGGGAAGTGAATCTTTGCTTGCGCGGTTAAGGTCATTTTCACATACGTCAGCTCGTCCCTCACCAGTGAAGGGGAGGGGACGACCCGTTAAGCCGTCTGCTCTTGTCTTCGTCCAAATCCAAACTCACTGACTCCAGCTAAACTGATCACGTGACTCACACGCATATTCGATCAGCTGACCCTCAGTTCCGCTAAACGTGTTTACAATATGATTTAACATTTTTCTTTCTTACCTTCGGTCTACTTCGTAAAACTGATTTCGTTTATAAACGTCTCTCTGGAAAGGGATGGGATTCATTTCCAGAGGATTTCCTTCAATACCGGCTTCAAACCAGGAGCTTCAAAGATCAAGGGTGTTCCTAAGGATGTTGGTGGTACCTACAATTGCAGTGGTCTGAAGGCCGTCTAAAACATCGGGGATTTGTAGTTTTTTCAATTGTCCTGGCAGACGACTTGATAATACTCCTAGTGTACCAACTACGGCAGACATCTCCAAGGCCAATGGAGCATAATTGCTCCACTTCTCATTCTCCTTCTCTCTCACGTTCCTGTCCCAGAGCACTGAAAATTCTACAATCTGCCAGTTTTTTAGACCATGTAAATGACGATCGAATCCGGACGATTATGTTCCAATTGCTTGGTCGTTATGACACTTTTGTCCCACCATACCTTGAAGTAATAATAATAATAATAATAATAATAATAATAATAATAATAATAATAATAAGTAAATAAATAAATAAATAAATGACGTTTCATTTCATTTCGAGTTTCAGTTAAGTTTGATGGGCACGAAATATATTTTTTTTTGCGATTATTGGGGCAGGGTATTCCCGTCGTCATATTTACAAAATATACCCCATCAAACTCAACCATAAAAATCATAAAAATGATATTTAAAAAAAAAACTTTCTTTTTTTTCAAACTCATGAGTGTTACGTTTGTACTCGATGAGATTAACGTGATAAAAAGCAGGTGTCCTGTGTAAATTTCAGAGAGGGGCGCATTATGAATAATATTAAGGTAATAAATGTGAAATTATAAATTATAAAAGATGCAATATAAGATTACAGTTGAATAATAGAGAAGACAAACACATGATAGTGTAAGGGTATGGAGGTAATTTCTCCCTAATACGCATCCCAGACAGCTTTGGCCCATAACCCTTTTATTCTCCTTCACTTAAAGCCTAAATTTAAATTTATCAGTATCCGCCGTCCCGTCCCCTTGATTCAATCCTAATATCCAAAAGCGTACACTTGGCTTTCTCTGTCCAGAATTTAACTGTTTTTTACAAATAACCCCCTATAATAGCCATGTCTTTATAAAAAAAAAGCTTCAACATTAATTCTAACTCTAACTTAAAATATTTTAATTACAGTAGAGAATCCTCAAGTACTACATATGACAGATAGCCCAATATAAATAGCATCAGTCGAAATAGAGAAAAAATATAATCTTGAAAACTGACCCCCTCTTCCAACTATCCATGCTTTAAAATCCATCGCGTTCCATTACCACTGAAATTCAGCGCACTCTCTTCGCCCCATTCATTCCCCTGTCTCCTAGTGTTTATCATTCTACTACTAATTTTCTATAATTCTTTCTTTTTTTTTGCGCAGTTCCTACCACCAAATTCCATTTGCTTCAGCCTATATGTCACATTGTATTTCATTTTGCTTTTTTTTTTTTTTGACATCGGCTTGAATTTCATTTTTACTTGCATTTGCTTCTATATAACCAAGAGAGCTACCCTCGGCATTTATTCATACATTACCTGGATCTTTTTAGGATTCACAATCTGGCATCAGGGTTATCTACATCATCAACCGTGGACCAACATATTTTAACTCCGGACATGAGAATCTTGGAACAAAAAACGACACTCTAAAATTTCTTGTCGCTCTAAACTCTATTCTCCCAAAAAACTGAGGTAATGCCCATTAATAATGTTCTAGTTTCAGCTCTAATATTCTATAAACTTACAAATTCTCCACAACCAACAGCAATATGTTTCTTTTTAGTCACCATCTTAATCTGGACCGATTCTCCCACACTTTCCACCTACTATTTCCAATCCTCTTGTGACAGCAACCTACGTTCAACCAGAAATCCCCCAAGCCACCTGAGTGGTCGTCTATCAATGTTTTTTTTTTTTAAACGACCTTGTCAATATTTATATGATTTGAACGTATATAAAATCAGAAATTTCACAACACTCGTGTTTTTATTTGTTATATTTTTTGCTTGCAAATAGAATTATAATACAACGTATTTATTTCAGTGTGTTTATTGCATTCATTCATCATTTATTAGTTGTATTGATTATGTATTTTTTTCCTCTTGTGTTTATTAGAGATTAGAGTAGAATACGGATATATTCTTATATGCGCACGTGTTTTCTCATGTGCGTGGGTTTTATATTCATCTTATATATATATATATCTATATCTATATCTATATCTATATATATATATATATATATATATATATATATATATATATATATATATATATATATATGGCGTGCCACACAATCGATCACACAGAAATGTATACTTCTATTTACTTAATTCAATGGGTAGAGAACACGATCAATTTCACTCAGGATGAAAACCCATTAGAACTAATTATTTTTTAATTGTTCGCTAAATTAGTTTTCAAAGTTTCCAACAAGTATTATTTTCATGTATTTCGTGTCAAAATTAAGAGAACATAATTTGTTTTCGTTTTTTCTGTTGTATAACAATGATGCCATGGAATATTATTTATTTTCAATATAGCTATACACACACACACACACACACACACACACACACACACACACACATATATATATGTATATGTATGCATATACATATAAAATGTATATATATGTATATATACATATATATATATATACACACATATATACATGTATATATATGCATATATATGCATATATAGATATGTGTGTGTGTGTGTGTGTGTGTGTGTGTGTGGGTGTGTGTGTGTGTGTGTGTGTGTGTGTGTGTGTGTGTGTGTGTGTGTGTGTGTGTGTCGTGACGATTAATCAGAATCGGAATCGGGATTCGGAAAAATCGGAACTTTGGGCGATATCGGAATCGCTATTGGAATCGGGAAAATTTGAGCCTAATTTTCGATTCCAAAACGATTCTTTTATTTTTTTCCTGTAAATTCTAAAGAAACCAACCCAGGCGTATTTATTTATGAGAACAATATTTATTTTAAACAGGAGAGTAAGGGACACTGAACCAGGAATTCTAGATCCAATTCAATTATTTTATTGTTAAATTATGACATACAAAGTAAATAATAAAGAGTTCACTTACTTTTATTGCGTTAGGACATCCTTTGAAATGCTCGCACTTATTTTTGCACCTAGGTGATAAAAGTCGATGCGTTACCCCTCAAAGTTCACAGTTTCTTTTTAATTTTTCTGGTGTTGAACTGGTCTTGTTTTGTTAGGAGTGGTCACCTTTGAAATAAACCTACGTTTTATTGCATGTATTTATTTATTTTATATGTATATATATATATATATATATATATATATATATATATATATATATATATATTGCCAAAAGTGAAAAAAAAATATGGAAAGCCTATAATGAGTTAATGAAAACTGGGGGGGGGTAAGATACGTAAAAGGATGAATGTTTAGAAATTTATCAAATTAAAAAATATATATATATATTTAAAATCACCACCTCAACGAGGTCTTACTTTTTTAGACGATTATGTGTGAATACACCAAAAAAGAAAACAAATAATCATTGTAGAATTTAGAGTGACAGAGTTGTACATGTAAACTAAGCATGAAATGATCCCCTTAGACGGTTCATTCTAACTTTTAGGGCAGATAAGCAACTTTTTTACCACTAATTTCAAGTCTGACTGACTATGTCATAAAACCACTTGTAATCGCTTTATTTTTCGCATTACTGCCCAGACTTAGGGTTAGTACTACGAAAAAAGGCGTACTTTTTATGACTATTCACAATTATATATTTTTACTAAATTTGATAAGGAACATTAACATGACTAAAATTTTAAAACAAAAAAGTTGACTATATCCTTAAAACGTTGTCTGGTCCGAAAGAACGAACATTTTTCATTAACTTTAAATGCAAAATCGACTTTATATTGTTTAGTTTATTTATCATTCTATTCAAGCCGTTTACACCTAATCGCTTGAAAAATAAAGAATCACATTTCTAATTTTGCTGGTGGATTATCATGGGTTGCAAAATTCTAATGAGAACTTTATTTATTTCGTAACAAAATGTCATAATTGCGAACTGGCAAAAAAGAAAACAAGTCGCGATAGTTTGTTCAAAGTTTACAAAGTAATCAACTGAAAAATAATTTCACCGTAATCGCCTGAAAAAGTAGTATCTTATTTTGTGGGTTGAGCTAATGGTAACTGAAGATCTTACACATTTGCTGCCGCTGCTGTTGCTGCTGCTATTATTGTTATTATTGTTATTATTATTATTATTATTATTATTATTATTATTATTATTATTATTATTGTTGTTGTTGTTGTTGTTTTTGGTAGTAGCAGTTGTAGTAGTAGTAGTAGTAGTAGTAGTAGGTCTGTATTATGTTTTTCTTTTTACCGTAAAACAAATGAATCTAATAACCGATTAAATTTAATAATTTAAATAAGGAATATGAACATTTTTTGACAGAGGGAAGTCATAGAATAGCCCCCTCCCCCCCCCCACGAAATTCCCATGTTAAGAATATTTTTTAAGGAAATTATTTTAGGAAAGAAAAATGTTGTAAACTATTCTTTCTTTTTTTTTTACATCGTCCTCTAGTTGTGCATACAAATCGTCGACTATTTTCAATTATAAAAAAATTCAAATAACATTGAGAACGAATCTTGTAAACCAGCTTTGTTCTAAAAGAAATATAAATCTTTGCGTCTCGTAACTTTCAATCAGTTACAAGGAAAATATTTGAGAAAAAATATACCCGGAAATTACCTGGTGGTTTATGTAATAATTTGAAAAAAGAAATCTTTAATTAAATATTTATAAATTTTAAAAGAATTGGAATCAGGAATCGAATCAGAAACGGAAATTTAGAATAGGGAAAAATTTTGGAATCGTCCCATCACTATATATATATATATATATATATATATATATATATATATATATATATATATATATATATATATATATATAACATTGTTAAGGAAAACAGGGTTTATTTTAGTTACATTCTTATTCGTTCGAGTTTTCTCTTTATCTTTCTTTGTGAAAATCAAAGAAAATAATAATATAAGTCCCATAGGTGTCACAAAGGTTTTCGATTCCGCATCGAACCATTTTTGTGGAAGCAGGCAAATGAACGGATAGGCTGGAAGGCTGATGCAGAGAAATCTCAATAGCTAACAATTGACCGCCGATGCGCTGGTATGACTATTAGAAAGCTCAAGTCTGGAGGACTGAATTTGGGTTATGAATAAGAATAGTATCACGACAAGAATTTTAGAATACCATTACTTGTTGGAAAGGAAATATTGTAAATTTATGGTTGTTTATGTCTTACGCAAATTACCTCGATTTTTTTTTTTTTTACTTTTACAAATTTGTTAATGTGTGTATATTTGTGTTACTAATTAAGATGTTCCTTAATTTGGATGGAGGACAGTTATGTTTGTTTAGAGGTTGATAAAATGCACCAGAATGTATGAGATGCGTGGTGAGGCAGCTGGATACATTAGTGGTTTTAACACCAACGTAACTATTAGCTCCTTGTTTATTATGAAAGCTACATTATATATATATATATATATATATATATATATATATATATATATATATATATATATATATATATACTAGATGGACGCTCGGCGGTGCCCGGTCGTACAGTGTGCCTTAAATATGATATTTTAATTCATGCATATTTCGTTACAGAATCATTTAACATATTGAATATTATATTTTATGAGGAGTAATTCGTCCGGTGGACTAATTCGCAAAATAAAAAAAAAATCAAATTAAACAAGAAAATAATAATTAAAATTGAAATCTTACCTCTTCTTTTATCGTAAATTGGACTCATTAATTAGAAAATATTCAAATAAACTGATCAAGTACACATTGGCTTGAATACGAGATCATTAGATTTGTAGTTTAATGCTCCATCATGTAGACAACACACACACAGACACGCGCGCGAATAAAATAAACCTCCAGATGGCAATATTTTTTTACGAAACAATAATTTATCTCCCATGGCCGGCGCAACGTAAAATATTAAAATACACTTAATATGATGTATTGATATACTGATTAATGCAGATTTCGTATTTATTATTATATTTTATTGTATGTGACCGAAAATATAGTAATGCTTTAAAAAGTTAAAAGCGGCTCGAACACAATAACCGAGCTATGAAGATACGTTTGCCGCAAGGTTAAAAATTGAAACATGAACCAATAGCTACTACGTTACGCATACATATTCGTAATTCCGGCGTCCGACCTTCATTTAGCAAATTAAATTTTCTTTTAATTTTCACACTTTTTACACAAATTTTCCGTGGCTAAAACGGAATATAAAGGTTTAAATACCCTACATATGAAGTGTCATGCCTGTAGATCAAAAACCGAGAGAGGAGTTTGGTAGGTACTTATATATATATATATATATATATATATATATATATATATATATATATATATATATATACGCATATATCAATATACAGGGTGAACAGAAAGTCCTTGGACCAATTCAAAAGTGGTTTATTAATAGAAAATTACAAAAATATAAATTAAACATGAAAGAAAATTATAAGTTAGGAAACCAAGAATAAATTCAAATTATTTATTTTCAATGTGATGTCCCTTCCTTTCGATTAGACGTTCAATTTTCTGTCTGAAGTTACCAACCGAGGCACGCAGCGTTTCCTGAAGTATTTTAGTCCATTCACTCAGAAGAGATGTCTTCAAAGCATCAACACTTGGATGAGCAACAGAACAGACCTTTGCCTCCAACAAGACCACACCGAAAAATCCATGGGATTCAAATCAGGCGATGCAGGAGGCCACATCTCCTTACGCTAGAATCTTGGAAAATTAGTTTGCACCAGTCCTGAGTTTTTCTGGAGGTGTGGGATGGTGCTCCATCTTATTGGAAGGTGAAAGGCTGATCTTTGAAGTGTTTCTTCATCTCTTCAAATGCTGGAACCAAAATATCGTTAATGTAGCGATCTGTGTTGATCTTAACCCCATGCTCCACGAAAATCAGAGGCGACTTCCAAGATTTGGAGACTGCAGCCCACACCATGAGGGAAGACGGCTTTTTTCGGCGGAAAACTATTTTCACGGAGTCATCAATATCTGCCGAGGATTTTGCGTAAACTCTGTCGTTCTGATTGTTAACAGTCGCTTCAATTGTGAAGAGTTTTTCATCAGAAAAAACGATCTCTCGCTCTGCCGTGCCAGCCTTCAGTTCTCCAAGAAGAAGCTTTGCTCTTTCAAGTCTCTTGTGCTTTTGAGCAGGTGTGAGGTACTGTCTCTTTCTCATCTTGTAGGGGGACAACTGGATATCGTTTTTTACGATGGTTCTCATCGAGGTCACGCTCACATTCATGTCTTTAGCCATTTGTCTTGCAGATCTCTTCGGGTTCCTCTTTACCCTCTCTCGGACAGCTTTAATCACCTTCTTTGTTCGATCAGCGCGAGGTCTTCCACTCCTAGGACGGTCTTCAGATGTACCAAGTTCCTTAGATCTGTTCACAACATGGTACACGGTGGATTTAGCCACTTTCAAGAGCTTAATAATCTCTGAGTTTGTCCTTCCCGCGCAATGAAGCTGAATTATGGCCTCTCGTTTGCTCATTTTTCTGAAAGTTTAAACAAAATTATTTTAATATTTTTGTTGAAAATAATTAGATCAATAGTTAGACTAAATACTTACTTTATTTGAAAAGAGAAAAAGTAATTTTAACAATATTTAATTTTAAAACTAAAAATGGTCCAAGGACTTTCTGTTCACCCTGTATAGAAAGAGGTTTTTTTTTTATTGAAAACTTTTTATGCAACTATTACGCAAGTATAAATCATATAGAATATCTGCATGGATATAATTAAACTTAATAGTTAACTAAAGATGATTATCCCATAAGAAAATTCGCTGTCGGTACTAATTTTAACGCGGCTTTATCGACTACTTTATTTTCCACTAAGTATAATGTCACTCTTCTTTCCAATTGTGTCTTCCGCATGCTGGGTGCGAGGGCGAAGTCATAATGTTTTCCAATTAATATAATGTCATCTTTCTTTAAACTACGTAGTCCTTCGAATGTGGGAGATTCTACTACTGTCATAACGTTTTTATTTCGGTTTTTAGGATATTCTTCTACTATAGGGATTAATTCTGCTCTACGAAGAGCGGGTCTAACACTTAGGCCACAATGTCTCCCTATTGCTACGATATTATCCTTGGGTAATTTCTGAAGATATTCGCACGAAGGCGACTTTAAGAATACTTCTACACTAGTCATTTTTGTATCCCCTTGATTCTACAAACTTCGTTATTTTCATCCTTATGGCCTTCGTTGCCTCACACGTGTGCCGTCCGTCTAAAGGGTTTTATAAAGAAAGTCTTCCCGGGCTTGGGCCCCCATTTTATTACGAATTCCATTATTATTAATGCAAACAGACAATAATAACAACACATTCGTGAGTTCGTAATAAAAAAAAAATAATAATAATATATTCATGAAATACATTGAACATTAAAACACGTATATGTCCTGGGTTCGGTGCACCTTGCTAAAATAGAAAACATGGAGAGACTCTTTCAAAACCGGCAATATACAATAGACAAACGAACAGCGTATGAAAATAACGAAAAACGCAACGCACAATGGTAACTCTCAAATTTAAATTTTATTATAAAACACTAAACTATGATGGAGAGGGGGTGTCTTTAAGTAAAATAAAAGAAACAGATTACAAGAGTGTGGAAGGGGTTTTATGTACTATCTGAAGCACCAACGAGACAATATCAAAACAAAAAAAAATGTATCTTCAGTCCAGGAAAAATGAATTCGTTGATATAATATATGAGAGAGAGATAACTCACGGTTTTTGTTTCTTTTCTCTTTTTCCTTTTTACTTTCAAAGTTAACTTTAACCTTCATTTTATTCGCCTCGGGCGACAAGTCATAGCACGCGGCATTCCTATATCGCATTCATCTAACGTTCTGGTTATTCTCAGAGTAGCATGTCTCCTGTGTTCGTGAAATTAACATCCTGTATTCCGAAAACGCCAGCTTGTTCTCCCAATCATTATTTCTTTCCTCTCGCTGTTGATATGGAGTTTCTCCCAGGCATTACTTCGTTCCTTTCGCTGTTGATCGAGGGGGGATGTCCACATCTTCATTCATCTGTCGCTGGGTGTGTTACATGATAAGGGCTGTCTCCTTTTCATGTAAGTATAAAAATAGAGAGATTTAGTTAAACGTAAAAATAAAATAGAATAGACGAAATTCGAACCTCGTAATCTAGATTTAGAAATAGATTGCGAGAGAGAATTAGAAAAGGGAATGTAAAAACAAGCCATTGTTTAGCTTAGAGATAAAATAGTTTTAAGAAAAGGAATGTGCATTTGTCAATTCTGTTATGAAATTGAATGAGAAATACAACTATAGGATAATTTAATAAACATGTTTTTAACATATTGGAAATACAGGTTACTGGAAATATAGGTTAAAATTCCTTTTGTAAACAAAGGAAAATGTATTGGAAACGCATTTCCAGAACACGTGAAAGAAGACACATGTTTTAATATGTGTATGACGTCGTGGAAAATGGGAAGTTCTCGATATAGTTAGAAACTTTAGAGTTAAGCAGAGAGAGTCTGAGGACGAGAGATGACAGTCTGGAGTCGAGAGATGGACAGTCGAACGTCTGGAAGCGAGACGGTCACCTTTGAAACATAGATTGTAAAACTTTGAATTCCTGACTAAGAAAACCACCGACCGGTCGAAGAAGAAATAAACCCATCATGTGTTTTTATAAACGTCGTCTTTGTGTTGTAATTCTACCAAAAGGTAAAGTGAAATTGTCATTATATGTCTTATATATCCTGTGTTTTAAAATGTCTTCATATACACAATGTCTCTACATCTCATATCTACAATGTGAACACCAAGACTGTCTTAATACTGTCTCCTCACTCAAAGAGATTCCACACTTCTAAGTATGAACATTTTATATATATGAATCTCTTCATAACACGAACACAGAACGACACATCTCTCTTAATAAGACTCTCTAAGACTCACTTTTAATAAGACTTCCTAACAAATAACAACAACAAAAAGAATAACAAGAATAATCATAATAATAATAAAAACTATACAACGTGCTCCCGTCTTGGCACGCCGACCAAGCAGTCACTGTCCTGTACCAAAAGGTATTTCTTCCTCTTTTTCCCCCTCTCTCTCCCCCCTCTTCTTAGTTCGTTTCTTATCCCTTTCTTTCCTTTCTTCTTCGTTGCCTAGAAACCCACAAGGGTCGATGGGTTTCTGAGGAAATGACCCGGTCATCGGCCACCGGCCAGCCTGTGTAATAGACGGCTCTTCCACCTTTCTCCTTCTCTTCTATACTCACTGTCTCTTTGTTATATAGAGGTTTCATTATTATTATTGTTATTTTTGTTATTAATAGTGAGAGTCTTAGAGAGAGAGAGTCTTATTAAAGTGCAGTCTTATTAAGAGGGATGTTGTTGAGAGAGATGTAGTTGTGTGTTATGATGCTTCATATATATATTAAAATGTTCGTACTTAGATGTGTAGAAGCCCTTAGAGTGAGGAAACAGTGTTCAGATATTGTGTAGACACAGTCTTAGTGTTCATATTGCGTATGTAAGATGTGTATGTAAAGACATTTTTAAACCACATGATATACAAGACATATAATAACAATTTTCACTTTACCTTTTGGTAGAATTAAAACACAAAGACGACGTTTATAAAAAACACATGATGGGTTTATTTCTTCTCACAACTGGTCGTGGTTTTCTCATCAAGAATTCAAAGCTTCATTCTAAGTTTCAAAAGTGACCGTCTCGCTTCTAGACGTTCGAATGTCCATGTCTGGACTGTCGTCTGTCGTCCTCAGACTCTCTCTCTGTCTCTCTCAGTCTCTCCCCAGTTTCTAACTATATCTAGAACTTCCCATTTTCCATGACGTCATACACATGTTAAAACATGTGTCTTCTTTCACGTGTTCTGGACATGCGTGTCCAAAAATTTTTCCTTTGTTTACAAAAGGAATTTTAACATATATTCCCAATAACCTATTTTTCCAATATGTTAAAAACATGTTTATCAAATTATCTTGTATAGTTGCATTCCTCAATTGAATTTTTCATAACAGACTTGTCAACGCACATTCTTTTCTTGAAACTATTTTATCTCTAAGCTAAACAATTGTTTGTTTTACATTCCCTTTTCTAATTCTCTCTCGTAATCTATTTCTAAACCTAATTTACGAGGTTCGAATTTCGTCTATTCTATTTCTTTTTCATTTTAACTAAATCTCTCTATTTTTATACTTACATGAAAAGGGAACAGCCCTTATCATGTAACATCTTTTTCTCTCGTTTTATGTTTAGCCTCTCCCTTTTTTTCTATACTCTCTTTTCTCTCTCTTGGAAACTATGTGCATTTTGCCTTTGATAAAATAAAAAAATAACAAAAAACGATACATTTCTCGTTGGCCCGAAATTAATTATTTCAATTTTTAATTAATTATGTAATCCAATTTATGGGTTACGTCACAATATATATATATATATATATATATATATATATATATATATATATATATATATATATATATATATATACTAGCAGTTAAGCTCGGCTTTGCTCGAGCCCTATGTTCTGTCCATAACATCATGTGCATAAGTATCATATAAAAATGTTTGACTCATGTCCAGGTAACCTACATCTAAAATTTTAAATGTTTCAACCCAAAATTGGCGGAGGAGTTTGATAGAGTCTGCAAACTTTGATTGCTTGGCAGCCAAATTTTCGCCCAAAATTGAGTAAAAAGCTTACTGAATGTCTGAATACACTTTATGTAAATTTTCAAATGTCTCCCAAATATCAATACCCCATGTGTTAAATCTCGAGTCTGTAAATTGAAAATTGACAGGGTAAGGTGGTAGGAAAATTTACATACACAGATACACACAGACATGCAATTTCACTTTTATAGATATAAAGCTATATATGGACGTCGCTCAGAAGCAAAGAGATGAGCATGAAATGTTGTAAGTTATGGTTTTAATTCAAGCTGGTATAAGTGTCAATATGTTACATATAGGTTTCATTGTGAGAGAGTCTTAGAGTCTTATTAGAGAGTTTGTCTTGAGAGAGATGCTTAGAAAGAGTCTTATTACAGTGAGGGATGTTGTAAGACTCAGAGAGAGAGAGAGATGTTGTTGTATCTTAGTGAGAGATGTGTTGTAATAAGAGACTTAGAGAGATAGTTCCTGTTAGTAGAGACTTAGAGAGGTTCTTATATATTAAAAGTTCATTCCTTAATTGTGTTGAATGGAAGAAGAAGAAAGCTCTTTGAGTGAAGGGATAGTGTTCAGACAGTTCGGACATGATGATATTGAGACGTGTATGTAAAGACATATAACACAAATATATAATACAATTGGACTTTAACTTTTCGTAAGAATCATAAAACAAGACGAGCTTTACAAAAAAACACTTGATGGTTTATTCTTCACACGGCCGTGTTCCATCACCAAGAATCTTGAAGTGACGTCTCGCTCCTAGACGCCTGACTGTCTCTCTCCGAGTTTTCTCACTGAGTGACTAACTCTCAAGTTTTTTCTCTATTCCTAGAACTTTCTATTTTCCTTGACGTCATACACATGTTAAAACATGTGCATTCTTTCACGTGTTTTGGACATACGTGTCCAAAACGTTTCCTATTTCTCAGTAACCTATTTTTCCAATATGTTAAAAACATTATCTTATAAGCTGCATTCTTTCAATTTAAAATTTCATAACAAACTTGAGAGTTCACATTCTTTCCTTGAAATATTTATCTATATTCTAAACAAACGTTTGTTTTATATTTTTAAATTCTCACACGTAATCTATTCCTAAACCTAGATTACGAGGTTCGAATTTCGCCTATGCTATTTCATTTTCATTTTAAACCAATCTCTATTTTTATACTTACATGAAAAGGGGACAGTTTTTATCATGTAACAAATATACTATCGAGAGACTATAGTCTCTACAATTATAAATACGTAATCTATATGAATTAAACTATTATTTTAAGCGTATCTCAAGACCGGGCAACGTCGGGTGCTCTGCTTGTCATTGTTCTTTTCAATTTTTATATGAGAAGATAACCAAAAGCTTAATATACTAGATAGCGCAATTAAAAAATAGGACAGGTAGATGATGAAAATAAAATTGTGTTAGTTACAATATTTATATCCATCAAATGCAAACGTAGGAGTATAAGAATTTCAAATATATGACCTTTTCACCAAAGAATAAACAATCGTAAAAAAATCTCTGATTAATGATTTTTTCATTAATAATTTTTTTTATTTTAATTTGATGAATTCATAAATATTGTAATACTTCTAATTTTCATTATCCCTTTCATATATATATATATATATATATATATATATATATATATATATATATATATATATATAATTATTTTTTTACTATAATAATTGATTAAATACCTACAGACACTAGTGTTTCATCCTTTCGGGATTCTTCAGTGCAGGGTGTCACGATTACTACCAGTCGAACGATTCGAACCCCGCGACACGAGACATCTCTGGCTCGATTAGCGGATGCCGTATCCATTCGGCTACCATTAACCGTGTGAAATAGCGTTGAATTTTAAACATTTTAATTTAAATGTTCATTACGTCAGACAGACAGTGATCAAATCGTTATACGATGATCTACGCATAAGAGCTAAATTGACCGACTTTTAATTTAACTGAAAGTGCTCAACGATAAGAAACGAATTTCTTAAAGGGGCTGTCATAAAGTGAGTATGAGCGCGTGGGAAAATATCAGTAGCAGCGAAGGATGGTCAGCATGCGAAGAGATTATCAGCAGCATTAGTTCATAACCATATGTGCAAATTAGGACTAGTGCTCGAGAAGAGGGAGAGAGAGAAAAAAGAAAAAATCACCACGGTTTTGGGAGAGAAGCAAAGTGGACGTCGAAGAGAATGGATGTGTAAAGTCGAAGACGGCAATGGGTCGGCTGGGATTGGCATGCGATCGGAAGAAAGAGAAACGCGTGTCAAGTTATAATGGACATGTGACAAAGAAAGACTTTTAAAGTGGCGCCAGAAATAACGGTAATAAAAAACTTTTGTATGAAAAAAGAAAAAAATGCTGACACGTATTTTTATTTCTTTTATTTATTTCCTTTGTATGCAACGTCTGCGTTACATATATACAATATAATCATATTATAATATATGCAATATATATATATATATATGTGTGTGTGTGTGTGTGTGTGCGTGTGCCTTTGTGTGTGGGTGTGTCTGTTAAACTGGTAAAGCATAAATATGTGCACTCTGCTTTATATATAGAATTCCAATAAAACCAGAAACGTAATCCAAAAACAGATTAATTCAAAATGGTTGACGAGAATTCCCATTACTCATTTGCAGTTAAGAAAAGTTTAGACTAACAAGAGGTTCTATGAATCACCCACGAATAACTCGAAGCTAGACGCCGAGAAAAAGTGAAAACATCTTAAAACAGAGTTATCATCGCCTGTTATTTTTCTTTTTTTTTTGTGCAAAAGAAAAATTACCGATTTAAAATAAAACTACAAAAAAAGAAGAAAAATGAGAGAAAACAAAAAAAAAAAGAAGTTCAAAAGGCCGGAAGTCGTTAATTTCACGTACCCTATTGCTATGACGTCATGGTGAGATCGATGTGACCCCCGAAACACGGCTTGCACATGCGCAAAGAAAGATTGTGAATGTATGCGTGCATAACGTCATAAGCTCAAATGCATAGCTTAAGATGATGGTGTTAGTACCGACCCCATGTTTTATAGCTATTTCGATAAAAAGAAAAATTCAAGCGATTTTTTTATATTTTTTATTTTAATTTGCTGCGACGTTTCCATTTCCAGTCTCTAATTTAGGCATTCCTCTTTTCTCTTAAAGGTAATGAGCAACTCGATTCAACACTGTCATTTATTAATATACTTTTTTTTTTTAGAAATAAGATAGTCAAAAGGAAAGAAGAAAGATAACAGACGGTCAAAGATAAAATAGAAATTATTAATTTGCAGAAGGAGGAGCTGCACGGTGTGCTATACAGCTTTTGATGGAGGATGTGTCTTGATTCTTTATTTTTGATCGTGACTATTAATAATAGTATTAGAAAACAGACACACCCGGGTCGGTAGAATGTCCGAATCAAAAGCACGCATATATACAAATCCTTCAGAAAAGCGTACGTTATACACACACAAACATTAATGGAGATTCGAAGGACATACACTGAACACGAAAGTATAAAATATGAATAGGCAACTAACTACATAGTTATATATATATATATATATATATGTGTGTGTGTGTGTGTGTGTGCGCGCGTGCGTGTGTATGTGTGCGCGTGTGTTAGAAAAGATCATATAAACATCTCCGCACGCACCCATAAACAAACATTACGCTCTTATTTTTAATTTTTCGTAATAATTGTGCAGTCTGTTGTAGTTTATTTAATAAACGTTACACACACACACACACACACACACACACACACATATATATATATATATATATATATATATATATATATATATATATATATATATATATATATATATATATATATGCAGAGAGAGAGAGAGAGAGAGAGAGGGAGAGGGAGAGCGAGAGAGATTACGTATGAAAATTCTCGTTTCATGTTTACTGTTTACCCTTTGTATATTTTGTGGATTTTCACACACAAGTGTATATATGTGTGTGTGTGTGTGTGTGTGTGTGTGTGTCTGTATGTATGTATGTGTGAGTGTGTGAGTGTGTGTGTGTGTGTGTGTGTGTGTGTGTGTGTGTGTGTGTGTGTGTGTGTGTGTGTGTGTGTGTGAAAATCCACAAAATACACTAAGGGTAAAATGTAAACATGCACGAGAATTTTCTTACGTAATCTATATATATAGTAAAAAAAAATAAAGAAAAAAATAAAGAAATGTTTTTAAGTGAAAGGCCAGGGTAAAAATGGATGCGATAAATGGATTCAAATGTAGTCATTATATAATTACATTACATAATCACGTTGACACACTGGTCCTCCAGACAAATCCGAAAGTACTTAGATAAACAGTGACTATGGCAGCTACATAGCAACATCATCTAGTTCTGGGTTGAAGAAATAATAAGAAGGCAGAAAAGGATCCAAACCAAGATATGTAGACAAGAATTGTTTGCGTTATTTAAAGAAAAATGCTTTAAAGAAAAATGCTTTAAAGAATGAATACTGATTAAACATCTAACTATCCATCTCCACTTTTCTCTCTCTCTCTCTCTCTCTCCTTATATATATATATATATATATATATATATATATATATATATATATATATATATATATATATATATAGTCATCCACATAAAGTACTGTTCGCTGTTTCACAGCTCATCTGTGTGGCTAGACAGGCAACTAGCTCTAGGCAGGATCGAAACCCGACCACCCAAACGAAAGTTTGAGCTGCTAACCGTTGCGATATTCAGCTGATGCTACGCGGGCAGTGAATTAACAATGTTTTGACATTGTCCAAATACCTAAGCTCAATTTGCTCACACAAAGCATCGCTTAATACGCTAATGCAATTTGTATATCACTTCCCGATATGCTAAACCCAAGATAGGGAGCATTATAGTCATCCACATACAGTACTGTTTCGCTGTTTCATGGCTCATCAGTGCGGCTAGGCAAGAAACTACCTCAAGCCAATTTGAATACCACTGGGCGCAGTGCCATTATTAATTATTGAGGTTTGCTTTTTATATAGTTTAATCATAAAAAAGTAAAACTAAAAAAAGAAAAAAAAACAAAATGCACTTCTAAAACATGTTTCTTCTTTTTTTCTCCTTGGCTCTAATTCAATCCTTAAAAACATAAATTAGACAAATTTGTCATGGGTTCTTCTAGTATGGAAGCTGAGGGGTTGTTAGAAGAATTAAACTTACTTCACCTTGCATTGCACGGAAGGTGAGGTTTATGGCTCATTACTTTTCTTAGGTGTTCTCGTCGAAACATCTGGTATGCGTTTTATTACTAGCGTATATAAGAAACTTACATTTACAGGACAATATATTAGCTGCGTTTTGTCTTCCCATGAAATCAGAAAAATAAATCTGATTAAAACCTTAGTGCATCGGGCTTTGTTGATCTGCTCTAGTACTAAACTAGATGCGAAACTCCAAAGTATAAATGAGATCCGTTTGGCCAATAGTTATCCTTTGCCCATAATTGTAAAAATATGCAAGGGGATAAAATCTTGGTGTTTAAGGAAGGACATTTTGCGGGCCCTCAAAAATGTCCCATATATGTGAAGCCCCCGTAGATTGGTGTCAAAAGCTAGGAGTTTTCACATAAAATTTCTAGAACCTTTTCACGTTGCTATATTGCAACAAAGTTACGAACGGAGTTAGGGACGACAAATGCTTTCCCTTCTTTCGAAAGGACTGAATCCCTACTACTCAATAATCTATGGATGGTTTATCGTTTTAACGGTCAGTGCGAGGCTGACTACATGGGGAATACCATTCAGCGTTTGGAGGTTAGAATTTCCCAACATGTCCCCCCTTCGATACGTAGGCACAAAAAGTAGCCAACATTCGGGCTTGTACAGGCTCATAATTCGGCCATCTGTGAACATTTATTTCGGTGCCAGATCTGCATTTGAAGATGTAGGGATGAAACTTAACCTATCTTACACAGGGCACGCTCGAGCATTCACTTAAAATTTTTCGAAGGAGTATCTATCAATTTGCGCCAATCGTCTCTGTGTAAACAAAAAGAATATACCCATAATTTGGAACTCATCGATGTTCGTTGAGGTTGTTTCCTTTTTCTCTTTTCTCCCCACACTAATATTTTCTACACTCGCTAATGAGTTACAGTCTTTTGACTACGTTTTTAAACGATGCCCCCTCAGTTTTATTCAAATGTTTTATAAATTTATGTACGCATAAAAATCTTACATATATATATATATGTATATATAAATCTTTATATTCGTTGATTGTCATGACTCTTATGGGCTGCGACGTTGTTATGCTGTGGAATTTATTATATATATATATATATATATATATATATATATATATATATATATATATATTAAGTAATGTGATTGATAATTTAAAATTTAAAAATCAAATTATAATTAAATTAAAAATCCGTTTCATAAGAAGGAACAACAACAAAATCAATTATCTGTACGATCGTTTCGGAAAACAATGTTTTTTATTGTGGTATACATCAAGTTACGTACAATAATTACATATAGTTTTTTAATAAGCAAGGTCTCCTCGTCAGCAAATTTTGAAGGGTTTTTATTGAATTTAAAAGACACCATAAATAAGCCTAGCATTAAAAGTAAGGCAGATAAATCTGAAAAAATTGAAATAAAAGGTCTGGACTTAAAATTTATAAGAAAATTAATATGGGTTAGAGATAGAAATAAGTAGAGAAAAATATAGATTTGATTTACATTATAAATTTGCTTTAAAAATATATAGAGATATTTACCTTTTAATTTTTCGCTTTTTGAAATCAGGAACTATAGTTAAAATACTCATTTAGATGTTTGCTATAGCTTTTTATCTTATTGAATGATGAATTTTAAAAGGGGGGGACGCTCGTGCAATAAATTATTTCCGTTAGCGTATTTTTGATTTAAAGACGCTACGGTTTATATATAGAATGTTGCTTGTGCAATTACATATTTTAAGGGGAGATAATTGTCATGTTTTCTTTACTTTATTTATTTGAAGGGTGTAAGGGAGATAATTAGTCTAACTTAATTTATTAAAAAAAAATGTAATCTATTTTACTAATAAGTAATTTTTAATGATTTAAGGTGGTTTATATTTATTAAATTTAAAACAACGTTAATGACTACATGTAAATATAAGCTCCTGTCTTGAATTTAATAGTTTGGTTATATTTTTTATATCTTCATATTTTAAAATTATATATCTAAATTACAACGAGCACTTTCTATTTCCTGTATTTTAATTATACTAGTAATTTCGCTGTTACATTAAAATACACTCAGCTCTTTAGACTATTGTTCTAATCTCCTTTAAATTATATATATATATATATATATATATATATATGTATATAGTTATATATATAAATTGAGGTTTCTAATTTTCAAAAGTAGGGTAAACAATGAAATATAACGAGGTTAATACAACAGTTCTCCCTACGGAAGTAGAGCAAGTTAGATTTTCAATTTTTCTTCACATAAGCAGTAATTTGTTGCTACACAGTCATGGGCATGTTTCGGTATTCTAGTGCTTAGTACCTAGAGACCTCTTCAGCCAACAAACGCTTATTTACGAAAGCGGAATTCAAAATGAAAACCGAAAATAAACTTTCAGCAAAAGAAGGCCGTTTTTTTCCAATATATATATATATATATATATATTAATATATATAAGTAGAGTCGGGAGGATGATTTTTTTGTTTGTTTTATCAAATAACTACATGCGTGAAAAAGTGTACGCCATAAAAAAGCTTTACAATTCTCAAAATAATTACCCTAAATAAACACAGTTTGGATTCCGTTTACGTGTGGATATATTGAGTATAATCCGCGCCCATATACACTCAGTCAAATAACAGTGATTAGACAAGAGAACTTGAATTGAGATAGAAGATTTTTCGCAACCTCAAAATTAATAATACTAGCTGGACGCCAGGCGTTGCCTGGTCGTAAAATACGCTTAAACATGATATTTTAATTTACTCAAATTGCGTATGGGTTATTATAAAATCAACCCTCTATTGAATATTATGTATTACTTGGAATAATTTGCTCGGTGGTCTAATGCGCAAAAAAAAAAAATTAAAATATAATAATGATTATGTCGTTCATAAAATTCCGTCTGTGTTTGTTTACAATAGTACGTCAGCTGATATTTGGGCTTAACAATAATAAAAATAGTCTTTCTTCTCTCATATATATATTTAAAAAAATTTGAACGGAATAGGTTACGTTACACCAGCCAAGGTGTAACTTTAAATATTCCCCTGTAAAAATGATTTTTTTATATATAAGACAATAAATACTATATATAAGATCGGGTTTTTTTCGATTTTCGATACTTTTCGGATGAATTACTGTAAAAAATAAGTATGTCAAAGAGCACTGTCAGAAATAAAGATGACCTTTTTGTGAAATTTGCAAAAGAGAGGCTCAGCCGTTTCAGAACCACTAAGGTAGGAACTCAGACATACACACAAAGTCACTTTCATATAATAGTAGAGATAGAGATATGGACATTACACATGTAGTCGATACCGTTCCTAGTTCAGTATTTTACTGGCCTGCCTATTACAATTACTTACCCTAATAGCCCTGACACTATTGCATGTTTCGTTTACTGGGATGCACCTCTTTTATTTTTTTACATTTATGCAAAACCAGGAAATAAATTCCCAGCTTATTTAATATTTATTTTTTCCTTATTATTTTCCAGATTTACCCTCGTCCGTTAAGTGTCGACATTTACGTCAAATAAAGAAACTCTAGCAATTCAGCTGACTTACGACATTTGGAGACCATGAAGTTTTCAGAAATCTTGGAAAAGGAAAAATCTAATTACGTAAAACGCAGTTACTAATCTCTTTCATTCATCAACTCGTCTCAAGCGGATGTAATTCAGAAATCTTCCCATTATAAATTATGTGCATAGAAGTTAACAAGAAGCCCCATCTGCTAAAATAAAAACTAATAAAACATTAAGCAAACAAAATATGTGCGTTTTCTTTGAAATATTTATAAACAACTGCGAGAGAAATCGCCATTGCATATATCAACTCAGATACAGTCACACACATGTTCACGTATACGCGATGTTTCCTTAAGTAATAGCATGACGCTGGATACTCCATCAGACTAGACAAATTCTTCTCTTGGAATTTACTAAGATAAAGAGACTATAAGACGGATATACTGTAACATATTAAAATGGTCAATCGAGGAAAAGAAAATTATGTTTTCAACTAAATCAATATTTGATATATAAAAAATAACTTTAATGGAACGTTCGAATATATGTTTCTCATTCAGAGATAAAGGGGTAACCCAAAGAAAAGGGCTCTTGATTTATTAGATCTGGGACAGTGAAATAAAGTAAAATGAAACAAAGAAATACTATGGTGTCATATATATTTTCAAAAAAGAAAAAAGATTGAAAATTTGAAAAATATTTTTAGACTTCAAGTTTTTTTTTTATATCTTGCAATTCGTTTGCTTGCTTTGTTTTATAGCATTACACCGCCTTTCGGAATATTTATTGCCGAAACAAAAGAAATTTTTAGAATAAAAAGTGTTTTAATGCTTAAAGTTCTTTATATCTTCAAATATTTATTCATGGTTTTTGGTTTAGTTTGTTTTTGGCGAAAAAATGTTCTTTTGGTTTTTGAATTTGTAGAACATTATTAAGCTTTCCAAAATTGTAAAAAAATAAATACCACTGATGTGTGATGCATATTAGGCCAGAGAGCCAATATCTTCTGACAGTATTAGAAGTGCATGGAGTAACATTCGTATTTATGAATTCCACCATTTTGGACTGAGATTTTTATTCTATCAATTTACGAATAATAGCACTCTTTCTCGTCTTGAGCAAACGTAAACAAATAAACACAGCAAATGAACATCCATATAATTATTATAGAATGAACACTTCCCTAGGACGGGTATTTATTTTAGTTCAATGCATGTACTTTATGAGATTTAATAAAAACCTACACGTTTACTGTTATAAATTTTATTATATGTTTGAAGAAGAAATAACCATTGCAATCCAAGGAGAGTAAAGAGTTATTAGATTTTGAAAGCGCTTGTCTTGCTGACCATCTCCAAAGATGAATAGAGCCTGACCTCATATGGGAAATAGGATTTCCACTTTCAATTAGAATCCGGTCGCCCATCCGATGTCACCCATAAAAGCAATAGGAGTCATTGTGCTCCGTTAACTGCTGTGCATCCGATATGGTGCCATTATATAAAAAGATAGGAAATCGAACATAATCTCTGCTCCCAGACATATGACAGAGGTGCGCCTTATCATTTTTGTGCTCACATACGTTAGTGTCGAGATCAATAACTAATATGATGGCGTTTCACTTGTATGATTGTGCGACGAACAATTTTTCAGCGATGGCCATTTATAGCTTTCTAGCTGTGTGATAAATATCTATGCATAAAAATATGCATTCCTTTCATGAAATGATATATCCATTGATAATAAATAGCGTTCAATACATTTTTCGTCTCACATGCATATGTGTGTGCGTACATGCCCACAACCACACAAAGACACTCACACACACTCATATATATATATATATATATATATATATATATATATATATATATATATATATATATATATATATATATTGTGTACAGAAAGTTGTTAGTTGAGACAGATCATTGGAACCGTCGGTTTCAAGCCCGATAATAAGGCCCGTTTAAGGTATCCTTATCAAGCTCTCTTCAGCCAATACGAATATTGGCTGAAGAGAGCTTGATAAGGATACCTTAAGCGGGCCTTATTATCGGGCTTGAAACCGACGGTACCAATGATCTGTCTCAACTAACAACTTTCTGTACACAAAATATAAGTACGCTCTTAAAATTCGGATTTTCCTTTTAATTGAGCACTCTGCTGGAATTCTTTTTCCAAAAAAAACTAATCATAATTATATATATATATATATATATATATATATATATATATATATATATATATATATATATTAGAGGTGAGACGATTAATCGGGATCGGAATCGGGAATTGGAAAAATCGGAACTTTTGGGGGTATCGGAATCGGTATCGGAATCGGAAATTTTTGTAGTCTGTTTTCCGATGTCAGAACCGATTTCTTTAATTACCTTTTTATTTGATTTTAGTATAATAAAAATCTTCCACTGCTTGTAGTAATAATAAAATAATAAATATTTATTGATTTAAACATCCAATAAGACTAAAATCTCTAGATCACACCCTCACAATTGTGTTTTTACGTTTGAGAAAATATATGCTCTTGTAAGATGGGTTTTTACAGTAATCGGAACAAAATAACAATTTAACAGAAAAATATTTAGAGATTTATAAAGAATCGGCATCGATAATTGTATTGGGGTCAGGAATTTAGTACGAAATCGGTAACTGTATCGGAATCTGAAAAATATTGGAATCGCTCATCACTATATATATATATATATATATATATATATATATATATATATATATATATATATTATAGTATGAAGGTATATTTATAACAGGTAAGCTACAAACAAAAGTTTTTAATTTATTTCCAATGAAGATAATCAGCCTAAATTCTTGAATGCATGGTTTATGATTGATTTTATATCTACTTAATATACGCCCTAGCAAATGTATCTATATTGTAACGCCCTATCGGATAAATAGGTAATGTTTTCTTCACAAAAGTCTTTACCTCTCTTTGTTTGAGAGAAGACTAGGCTCCGGGAACTTTTAATTTCTTCAACTAATACGTAATACTTTAAATTGGTCTCAACTAATACGTAACACTTTTAATTAGTCTTAATATGTAATACTTTAAATTGGTCTCAATTAATACGTAATACTTTACATTGGTCTCAATTAATGCATAATACTCTTACCTAAAATTTTCTGTTATTTTGATTTAGTTTCTTACCACCATTACAAGTTGTGTTATATTTGTGCTTTGCTTATCTTATTTATTCGTGTTTACTTTATCATAAATAATTCTAAAATATACATTAGTCTGTGTCCACAGTTTTAGTTATTTCGCCTTTAAAATTTAATATAAAAAGTATAATCTATATGATCCCTCTTAATATCTCCATGTTTTTTACATTGTAATATTTTCTGCTCGGTTATTGGCAAGCGTATACGTTCATTGAGCTTAAAGACATAGTCCGATAATGATTTTATAAGCCATCGAAATACTCGTTTTTTTTCAATTAGAAAAATGTTTACGATACTGTCAATTATAAATAATACATCTTATAGTGTAAATCTTATAAACATTTGAATATGGCTAATCTCCATTCCCTCATTTTCATTATTAGTGAAAATTTTCTCTAATCTCTTGATATCTTGTTAATTTAAAAGATATGCTATTATAAATCGTGGACACGTTGGGAAACGGCAGTTAGTAATATATTGTATAGCTACAAAGATGTACGTGCTATTATTTTTTTAGTAACTTTGCTGTCCATATTTATTCAAATATAATTTTCATGAATTGGTTTTTGTTAATGAAGGTATCAAAAGTGCTTCAAGATCAGAAAAGATGTCGTCACAGGGATGAGGAAAACTAATCCATATTTTAAGGTTCTTAAAGAAAATTTTCAATAATTTACATTAGTGCAACAAGTTTGAAAACAAAGAGGAAATACGCTATTTTTCCGAGTGCTTTATGCCAAATGAAACTAAAACCATGCTGCGTCATGAAGCTTATTCTAAAAATATAGCAAACAGCAGAATGCAAATGATTTCACTAGAAAATAAATTTATAAGAAATTCCATGAATTCTTTTATTTAATACACACACACACACACACACACACACACACATATATATATATATATATATATATATATATATATATATATATATATATATATATATATAAAGTCTTAACGCGATCGTGGATGTTCAATATTTTAAATAAGGCATTAAATCGGTCAGGGAATATATAAAGGAAAAATAAATATAAACAAACGTCGGTCTTGCTAGTTTATGCATATATATATATATATATATATATATATATATCCACCCACGGATATAATAACGTTGGCCTCGGCTGATACAACACACAGACACACACACACACCTATATATATATATATATATATATATATATATATATAATAAAAATGAAAGATGAGGACTACAAGATATATATAACATTATTATATTATCAGAACAATAATAGAAAGGTAAATAAGAAAATTAAGAAAAAACAACCTTTATGTTATGACAGTTCGAAGGGAAATGCTTCTCATCAGAAGATGAGAAAGGTCAAAATTATATAAAATTCAAATATAGAAAAAATATTAAATATAGAAAAAATACTTAATGACATTTGAGAATGAAGGACTAGGATAATATAGTAAATAGTAATTAAAGTAGGTACAACATATGAAGGTAAATAGAAGTAGTAGTAGATATGTAGGCAGAAGAAAAAACGAAAAATAGGGAAGATAGTAGAGAAAGGGAAAGAAAAAAGACAGAAACAGTAACGCCGGGCAACCATGCTAGTATATATATAGATAATATATATATATATATATATATATATATATATATATATATATAATGCACATACATAAACTGCGTCATTCGCTTTATTGCAGATAAGTAAAATATCAATATTTCACTAAATATGGGTCACAAAAAAATGAAAATTGTATCATCAAATGACTGTTTCAAAATATTTTATTCAAATCCATATTCACGAAGTTATGACATTTTATTTTGTATCAAGTAATTCATACTGTCCATTGAATTATTGCAGATGTCTTTTAAAATACCAAAAAAGGGCGCTTGACGGTTATCGAAAAGGGAAGGATTGTTGCTGGACTCGCAGAAGAATTTTTTATCAAAGATTCACCTATGAGCTGGAAAGGGATCAAAGAACGTTGGCTTCATTCGTGAACAACCCCAACACCAAATCCAGAAAGGATAAGGGCACACAGAGGATCCTTTCACATTGTGACATACGGAAAATTCGTAGGGAAATCAACCGAAACCCAAATAGCACTAGTGCTTCCATTTTTGCAAGAGCCAGACAGGCCCGATGTAATGTGTTGAATGAGATGTCAAGGAACATCAAAACTATTCAAGGCCTTCATTGAGAAAACAACACAGGTAAAAATGTAGGGTTGGGCACAGAATTACATGAAAATGGATTTCTAACGTGTCCTATTGACAGATAAGAGCCGTGCTATTCTTGACGGTTACGATGGATGGGCCAAAGTTTGGAACTGGAACAGAACTCCAACCCTTTACAGAGTTAATCGCTAGCAAGTATATATATATATATATATATATATATATATATATATATATATATATACATATATATACACATATATATGCATATATATACATATATATACATACATATATATACATATATATACATATACATATATATACATATATATACATATATATATGCATACATATATATATACATATATATATACATATATATGCATATATATACATATATATATGCATATATATACATATATATACATATACATATATATACATATACATATATATACATATAAATATATATTCATATACATATACATATATATATACATATATATACATATATATATACATATACATATATATACATGTATATATATATATACATAGATACATATATATATATACATATATACATATACATATATATATGCATATATATACATATATATGTATATATATACATATATATACATATATACACGTATATATACATATATATACATATATATACATATATACATATATATACATATTTATATACATATATGCATATATGTACATATATGCACATATATACATATATATATACATATATACATATATATGTATATATATGTGTATATGTATATATATGTATATTTGTATATATATATATGTATATATATGTATATATATGTACATCAATATATATATATATATATATATATATATATATATATATATAATGGGGACATATTTTATGAGTTGTTTGGAATTTTTCCTGTTATTTAATTTGTGGGGATTGTTTGAAGATATTTTGTCAGAACAGCATGAAATAATCAAACGAATCTGTGTGTGATGTGTTTAAAAGCAAGTGTTTCAAGGAGTTTACATTTAGGTAATTGTTTCACAAAACCGGAAGATTGTAATAGATTTAATAATAAAATAATTAGGTGTTTTTATAACCTTTACCTGCCACCGTTAGTTCTCTTCGCTGCCTTTCATGATAGGGTGTTGATCGTCACGTCTGTTCAAAAAAGTCGAATCAAAGTATTCATGCATAAAAGATACAAACAGGCGTTCGCTGGGTTTTCTTTAATGTTTTATTTGGAGAGAACTGATTCTGGGCATGGAGACTAATGCTATACGAGCTAATTATTTTCTTATTAACTTCGTAACTTATTAACTTAAGTAATGAGTGACGCAGACGGTTAGCTATCGCAATAACATTCGCCAGAGCTTATTTTACGTTATTGGTCGTGTCTTGTTCGCGTGACTTTCACTGAGTGACTGATATAAATACGCCAGTTTTATTCAACTCGAAAACGTGACGCTATTCGGCATTGCTTAATTCCGCTTTGTCTACCGTTTGACATGTTACCCCCTACATTCTAGCTATCTTTTATTCAAACCTAGAAATTCGTCTGTTTTACAGATCTGGGTTTTTTATGGCATGCACTAAATGTGACCTATGTTAAAATTCACATTAACATACTTAATCACTGCTGACAGGATTTTTAATAAAAAAAACAAAAAAGGGCATGTTAAAATGGGAGTTCTTTCTCAATTTGGATTTGCATATCTAATTTTAATTGTTGGGACAAAATATCATCACGTAAAATGTGCAATGCGATGAATCTTTTCCTCTTTCAATGACGAATGGTTATTGTGAAAACTTAGCAAACATCAGATGCAAATAATTAGATTGGAAAAATAATATTCACAATTTAATTCAGAAACCTTATTCAAAATTGAGACAAAAGTATTAGAAAAGGGCAAAACTCAGAGTTCAAACACCTCTGTGTGGGTTTTTTTTTTTTAAATATGTTTGCTTTGTATTTTGTAAGTGCAGGTGTTTCTTTCAATATAGTTCGCCTTTCAAAAAGCGATCTGTGCTCGTGGTTCTTCGCAGCTGATTGAAACATCGACCGTCGAGTGAGTTAAAGTCAATTCATAATAAATGAACGTGCCAAACAAAACAGGTAAACATCGGAGTCAGATAAGAAATGTGAGTCTTAGACGATAAAGCTTAACTTCACACGGAAGTAGAAATAACACGCTATTCATAGAATTGAAACGCACATTATATATATATATATATATGTATATATATATATATATATATATGTATATATATATATATATATGTATATATATATATATATATAGAGAGAGAGAGAGAGAGAGAGAGAGATTTGGAAATGGCTGGATGTATGAAGGTAATTTTAGAATTTTCACGGGAGGTTAGAAAAAAATTAGAAAACTTCGGTATCGCTGGTTTCAAATATATATTTCAAGTGTATACCTGTTTCATATATTTCAATGTTTTTTTTAGAAATCGCTCCAGCGAGTGTATAGAGCCACTTCATGTACGGAGCTACAAAAATACCATTCCCAGAACAGTTAAACTTTGGAATTCCCTTCCGGGTTCCTACTTCCCCAACTGTTCTGATATGCAGAAGTTCGAGTGTAACGTGAACCGACATCTCGCTCCCCAACTCCCCACATATTATCCTATAGCTTATGTCCCTGATAGTAGCCCCCTACATCAAAGTGGCAATGTGCCTTTTTTGGGCTTTAAATGTAATATTTTTAAGTAAAAAACATCCAACAAAAAATGTTAAGTTTTATATGTATAGATTCCGATAATATAAAATACCGGTTTTCCTCTCTTTGTCAGAAAAATTGCTCATTGAATTAAAGGACGAAGGACAAAACAAGAAAAGTAAGTTATTGTCATTTCCTACAGTGATGGATGAGTAACAACGAAACACCAGCATCTGTACGTATAAAATAATTGCTAACATTTATTTAAAATATTTTATATTATATATATATATATATATATATATATATATAATATAAAATTATATATTTTGTAGGTAAAATAATTATTCATATTTATTTAACTGATTATCTAATATTTTACATATGCATAATATTATATAATATTTTAAATAAATATAAACAATAACTTTATACCCACAATTAAATCAAAATAATTAATATTTATTCAAAATAATATATTATATGTATATATATCTATATATATAAATTCATATATACATATACATACATATATACACGAATACACACACATATAATATATATATATATATATATACATATATATATATATATGAAGTCAACACTACACCCTAAATACACAATGACAGTCATCATCATCTTTAGAGTTCTCCTTGTAGGCCCAACGTGGACTCACACTGAAAATTATAGAAGGAAATTATAGAAAAAATCTGAAAAAATAAACAACAAAACTCATATAGTGAGATATTATTCGCCACCTCTATAAGAAGATGGAGACATATCAGGTGGGATTTTTAAAAGCCAGCAGACTTGGTGAATTGTACTTTGATCTACAAAAAACACGTCAGCAGCGCCGTGATAATTCCCCCACAAGTGTTCTTCAGATGATTCGCAATGGGCCAACTCTTTTTGAGAGAATGTAAAGTCCGGGATTTTTACCTTCTAATACTTAACAGATAAATTTGAGGTGCCTTCATTAGGCTTTTAGACTTTTTCGTGTGAACACTTTATTTTATAGTGCACACATGATACTCTAATCCACTTCGAAGTAACCACCTCCGGTTGCAATGTACTTGCTGTACCGTTCAAACACTTAATGGAAAGCTCCATGGAAGTCCTCTTGTGTGAATGTGCCAATGACCCTCATCACAGCATCTATCATCTCCCCAATCTTCTCATAACGAGAGCCTCTAAGGGTGTCCTTGAGCTTAGGGAATAACAGTCACAGGAAGCAAGGTCTAAACGATAGGGACGATTATGAACTGGCTTGAGTCTCATCATGGTCAAATAGTCTGTGACAATGTTGAAGTTGTGGAATTCACCCGTGGGACCAACTTCGCGAAAGTATTCCGCATTTTCAGATCCTCGCGAATAATAGTGCTAACAGTTCCCACACTGACATCAAACTGCACGTATTGTCTCTATAGACGCACGATAGCATTTACCTGTGGAATGCTTTTTTGGCCAATCAACTCTGGTGTTCTGACTGCTATTACTCCTCCCACACCTTTCATCATCCCTATCAGACTCCCCAGCCTTACTTGAATCTTTTATGCCACTCAAAAACTTATTCTCGATTTATGCAAGACGGTCCGAAAGCAGTCTGAAGCATTCTATATGTGTCCGCGTCATTTTTCCAAGTTTAAAACAGAATTTTATTGTGTATTGTTCTTCTCAAATGTCCTTTTTGCATTTTTGAAACTCACCAGCGGTGATAATCAGGCTTTAGTAAGGGTGTATTTCACTTCCTGATGTAGTTGTTCGTTTGAACCTGAAATCATAATTGGTTAGTCATAATAAGGGCTATGACAAAAGAATATTTTTTCACTGTTTTTACTCTCGAGTATATATCCAACACAGACACAGTTAATCAACCGAGAACCACATCATTTTATATAAAAGCATATAAGATATCAACGGATACACACTCGAGAGTCGAAATAATGAAAAGAATATGCTGTTGTTCTAGCCTTAGTCATCATATAAGATGTATAGCAATAACTTACTGAATTTTCAAGACTCTACAGCAATTTTAAATGCCTCTAAACAAAAGGCCGGTCACTTATTTAGGGAATCTCGTACATTAGTACGACAGCAGCAATATTATTGTGGACTGGTCGTCGCGAACGTATCCCGACTGCGCCAGATCTTTTCTCATTTTTATAGCGTTTAAGAATTTTGTGTTTCTTGTATATTTTAATGTTTGGTTGTCAGGCGCATATCTATTGTTGAAACATTAGAAAGTGTTTGGTGCGTCTGAGTATTTTAGTATTTGACTGATAATAGATGAATTGCTTTGATGGGGTGTTTATGTATGAGGGCGTGTCGTTTTCGTTTCATGGAGGGATCGAATTTTTTATTGTTCGGTTAATTGTTACGTATAGAAAGACTTCTTTCCTTCATAAACATCTCATCATATGACCGACATAAAGCTAACCTCGCAAAGCTGTTTATATCTTTATATATTTGTATGTGCAGTATTCACACCTACGCAAACCCATCAATATGAATTTTGGAACTTATCTTCAGTAAAGAGTCGAAATGTTTGCTATATTTATTGTAATTCAGTTTTACGAAAAAATGATGTGGATAGAAATTATGTAATTTCGATGTTTTTTAATGTATTTTTAAAAATAGTTCACAAAATATTACCAGTTTTTGTTTTTTTTACCTCCGATCACAAAATATTACTAGTTTTTTTGTTTTTTTTAGGGGGGGGGTCTGTTAAACGGTTTTAGGTAATGACGTATATCTAAATAAATAAAGTTCATTTGTTACTAATAGGTAATCTATAAACCACTGGGCCAATCGCCTTGAAATTTTGCTATAACATTTAAATCGAATAAATCTTGGAATGGGAATTAATATAAAACTGTTCGCTCATGAAACGAGACTTCCTGTTTAAGTTTTTAATAAAAATGTAACTTTGGTACATTTTATTCTGTACAGAAAAATGTGATACTTAATTATATTTTTCATAAATGTTTTTACAATAGTTTTACTCTGTTTTTTATAATGATAGATTTTTAACTATTTATTGATTTCTTTATATTTATTACTAGCCTGTGTGCCTCGTGCTGCCCGAGTGTTAGGAGGTGTGGGTTGAGCAAAAAAAATAGGTGGTAGTAAGCAGGCAGGGGGAAAACGGACGTGAAAAAGAAAATGTGACGTCTTTGCCGTACTCTTTATCGGCAAACCGGAAGTGGCGATGGTTTAAATTAAGGGAAGTCAATCGAAAAGAGTGGATGACTTTCGAAAATATAGGCGAAAAAAAGCGACATATCCTTTTAGAAAAAATGCCCAGTTGAGGGTGAAGAAATTAATGTTTTTAGCCAATTTTTTCGGTATTTGTGGTCTGAAGGGTCAAGCTTCAAATCCTTTTCAATCTCGTAAAAATGCATCTTCGCAGTCGAAAGTTTTGGGCAGACATACAAACATACATACATTTAAACAGACAGGTGAGATTTATATAATAGATGAAAATACAATTAAATGTTTTTGGCGTTGCAGACTTAAAAAGTTATTACTTCACCATTACAGAACTAAAGGAAAATCTTTAAATCTGCGTGGTTTAAGCACAATGATTGTCTCTCACATGGATAATTATATGCTGCGTGTTCTTGAGTGGGCAAAGCAGACGTTAATTATAACTACACAGAAAATTGAACAACTAAATGTATTGCGTATTCAAAAGCATTGGGAAATCTTTATATCTATAAAAGTGTCTGTATGTCTGTGTGTCTGTGTACATTTTCCTTCGCAATAACTCTGTTAATTTTAAGTCTACAGACTCGAAATTTGATATACAGGGTACTGATATTTGGGAAAATCGATCTGATCGGTTTTCGGCAAGAAATTTGGCTGTTAAGGGGTACAAGTTCAACGATTTTACCTTTGAGAACTCTACCAAACTCCCCCAACAATTTTGGGTCTAAACACTTGAAATTTTAAAAATAGGTTCCTTTGACATGGTTCTAACTTAATAACTCGATTTTAACCCAAAACAATAAATGTTAAGGTGTCATAATAGGGGTCAAAGTTTAAAAAATTGACCGTTTTTTGGGTTTTTTTTTTTTTTTGCTCAGCATACACCTCCGGGCAACGCCGGGCACCCATGCTAGTTACATATATAAGAAACGTGCACTTTCTCTTTTTTTGTTTCTCTTTCGTGTTACTACATTGAGCCACAGCAACGTATTGCCGAGTACTGCTAGTATATAAATATCTGTACATATTATTTTAACAATTCTGTTGTTCACATATAGTTTTCTGATCAGGAAACAATCGTGATGCATGCGGAGTATTTGATGAACCTTGGTTATGTTTCGTTTTCTTCTCTATTAATACAATATCGTAGATGCATGATGTTGTATTTTCGTGTTGTATAATTATAGCTAGAGTAAGATACTAACTCTATCTGCCACGTTTCTTATCCATACTATTCTTCTAGTTTTAAGACTAACAAAGAACAGAGACGTCTTGCTATCAACTATTTCCCCTACCAAAAACAAAACAAAAAATGACATTTTCAATGCCAATGAAACGTTTCATTACAAGAGAGAGGGCACCATATTATGTGATGCTGAAATAAACACAATAACCTTCTATTACGAACTTGTGAAATTGTTTGCGAAGAACGCTTTCGAATATGAGATTCATTTGTGTAGGAACAAGAGTCGAATATATTATGCACCAAATTAGCCAAATGATACAATGCAATTAATTCGCGTTAATTTCATTTCAATTACTGCAACTACCTTCGATATGTAAACAATAGCCAAACAAATAGGCGAGAAATACGAAAGGAGAATTAATTAAGCATAAACCAATAATTAATTCGTCAATTCTTCACTCAAGCGTGATAAAACAATTTTATTTGAATTGCCAAGGATTAACCAGAAAAAATCGCATTGTAACATAACAATTTAACAATTGAATAACTTATAAGCCTCGTTTCATGGATGCTACACTTTTATTTTTTTTACTAGCAACGATACCATCTGTTGCCCGGGATTGAATAAGAATCAAGAAATATTGTCATGCAACCATAATTTTATTATCATGTAAATCGGTGAAATCACATATTTATTTGAAAGAAAAGTACTTGCAGAATTTTTAATTTGGATTTAAAATGATGTATTTTCAAATAAGTGATAGTTATAATATTATGATTTATATGTCATTTTTATGAGCGTTTCTAGCTCTATCTAATCGCTTAAATTACAATTGTTTTAAGACAATTATCTCTTCTTTTCAGAACGTTGAATACAAGATAGAAAAAAAAAGCAAATTCGCACAATTTTCTTATTTCAATTCAAGCTAGGCTGAAACAGCTCGCGATATCAACAGAGCATTTTGCCTAGGAACCACTACTGAACGCACCGCACACTGGTCGTTTAAGTAATTTCCTGTCGGCGACGAGGGTCTTAAAGATGATAAGCGTATTGGTTTGCCATCGGACGTTGACATCGATCAATTAAGGGCCTTATCTTAGCCAATCCACACACAACTGTTCCAGAACTTGATGTTGAATTAAACGTAACGTATACGGGTTTAAACCACTTGAAAAACTTGATAAATGGTTCGTCACGAATTGGACGACAACCTAAAAAAAAAAATTAAAAAAAACGCTGTAATGAAGTGTTATCTTCCATTCTTTTACGCAACAACAACAAGTAGTTTATTGACCGGTTAGTAACTTGCGATGAAAGCCGCCAGACCTTTCTTGTCAACCTGATATTAATCAAATCGATTGATTGGCTATTCTAGTTGATAAACTGACCCGGATGTATTGACAGAAAACTTAACATCCGTTCGACAAGTTACATCATACGTTGAATGTGCAGGCTTACTATCAACTGATAACCGTCGAAATGGCATTCCTATGAATATCATTTGATTTTATTGCATTCATGTATTAGTTGTAAGTAGCCTGGAGAGAAGACGGTAGCCTACGAAGCCAAAGGATGTTATTGACTCGGTTCAAATTTCAACAATAGCAGTAATTATCAATTTCCACTCTGATGATTGCATAATATGAAACGAAAGTTTCTGTAGGTATAAACATTGTTAATATTTATTTTTGAATATTATAGTTATAAAGTATATTGAAAAAATTTAAATTGAGCTTTATTTAGGAGATTAAGAAAAAATGTTCACCTGAGTGAGAACGCACCGATCTGACTTCCTGTTTTTTAATACTCATTGCGAATGCCCGCCGAAATGGTATTCATAGGTACTTAATTTCCTCCCCTTCATGGGTTAGTCTCGGTGACATTGTGGGAAGACGATAAACTACAATGAGAAAAGGGTCTTTGTGGTTGGGTTAGAATCTATTGACCAGGGGTAATTACTAATTCCTACACTGATGATTCCATAATCAAGAAGCATCATTTTTTTTTGTTTCTATCAACCTTTTTTAACAATTATTGAAAAATATTAGACACACATACAGGGGCCCGACAATAATATTCGGGCACTTTGAAAAAAAGTACTCAAGGTGGTTACTAGTGCCAAACACTTTTGAGATTGTAAGTACGTAGTTGAGGAGTGAAAATCCACTACTAGTGTAATCATTTTTTAATTTAGCTTTGATAATTTAAGTTTTTCGTTATTTTTGCGAAAACTTGTGCGACACTATTTTTCTGACATGACAATAAATCCTATTTTATAGAGCGCTATGTTTATGTATATGTTGCTGTACGAAAATTTTCTGCTTGGACACTTAACTGTCATTATTAGAATCAATTATCTGTTCTATTCTACTGGCAAAACAATTAAGTTTAATGAGGTAAAATGTATGCAAAAGAAGTTGTTTGTTTTACACAGAAGAAGCGGGAAGATGGCCTCAGCATCAGAAAGATCGCCATGGATTTGAAGCTGTCAAAATCACCGGTCGAATGCATGTTGAAGACAAACTTCGAGCAGAAAAAGAAGAAGAGACGGAAAAGATCAATTAGCAAGAGGACTGAAAGAAGAATGAAGAGGACTGTGATACGGCTTTTGACATCTAGAGACAAAGTTAGAGCAAGAAAATTGAAGGAGAAATGTGGATTGGATGTAAACTTCCGAACAGTAGAAAGAACGCTGTATAGGATTGGTTTTAAGTATGCAAATGCTAAGAAAAAATTTACACTAACAAAGAAACACAAAGGAGCAAGACTGGAGAGGGCTAAAAGTTGGTTAACAAAGCATGTTTACTTTAATAAGGTTATATTTACTGATGAGAAGCGTTTCAAGTTTGATGGGCCCAATGGATGGTGTACTTGGTTGAGAAGGAGTTAGTCTGTTATACTGAACAAACGACAGATGGGAGGAGGAGGAGGAGAAATTATGGTTTGGGGTATGATCTTAGTTAATGGAAATATATGGTTAGAGTGGCTGAAAGGACGACAGAACAGCGAAAGCTACAAACAGTTGCTGGACGAGAAAGCCCTACCAAGGATAAGAGAGATGCGGAATGATTTCGTCCTACAGCAAGACAATTGCAGCATCCATGTGTCAAAACTCATGAAACACTGGATGGCTAAATGAATATGACTACTTAGGAATGGCCTGCAAAAAGCCCAGATCTAAATTTAATCGAAAATGTATGGGAAATGCTTGCGGAACTTGTCTATGATTGACCTAAAATAACGAAAGAGGCTTAACTATGGAAACGAATACTAGATGCCAAAAACAACTAATAGAAACACGTAGAGATGTTATTGTGTATATGTTTGATCATTATGAAGAAAGATTGGGAAAGTTATTGAGAAGAAAGGTGATATTACGGACTATTAACAGTTTTTCAACGATGTCCGAAAAACAATGTCGCGTGTGTTTTCTAAAAAATGATCAAAATTTAAATATTTTCCTTACCTAATCGATTTCTTCCATTTTTATTACAGTTATTATATGTTTATGCTATTCTTTTGAAGGAATTTCACCACTCTATGGTACTCGGAAAGTCGAATACTAAAGTGTCCGAAAAACATTGTCGGGCCCCTGTATATATTTAGTAAATCGAAAAATTTATAAGTTTTAAAATGTGCATTCCTTATAAAATAGTCAAACTTGTAACAGACTATAAGCTGAATGAATATGTAATATCACCTTCATAGAATATATATTGAAAATTTACATTTTAATTATCACAAAAGTTTATCCACAATCATCATTTTCTTGTTCTTATATTCATTTATGTAGTTATTTAATTATTATATAGCGGAATATTTATACTAACATTGCCATAACGGATTACACAGGTTTCATTGTGCTTATAGTTGATGCAGGCATTACACGTATCATCAGAGGATAATTTTTATAGACAGACACACATGAGATGTTGAAATAAAAAACAAAATAGGATTGCTTCATGGAAGTAGAAAGATAAAATTCTACTGATTCGTAAAACACATACTAAGAAAGGATACACGTGAAAAGATATGCCAACAAGACAAGTACTCACAATCACATGCAGAATACGTCCCACGATGCCATTTTTAGTTTAACCGAATAGGTCTAGGATCGATAATATATATATATATATATATATATATATATATATATATACATATATATACATATATGTATATATATATATATA